>NW_027411930.1:0-99218 GCF_047663935.1 Musca autumnalis
GAAAAGTCATCTCCGGTGAACTTTTGTATTGGGAAAGTCATCTCCGGTGAACTTTTGTATTGGGAAAGTCATCTCCGGTGAACTTTTGTATGGGAAAAGTCATCTCCGGTGAACTTTTGTATTGGGAAAGTCATCTCCGGTGAACTTTTGTATGGGAAAAGTCATCTCCGGTGAACTTTTGTATTGGGAAAGTCATCTCCGGTGAACTTTGTATGGGAAAAGTCATCTCCGGTGAACTTTTGTATTGGGAAAGTCATGCCCGGTGAACTTTTGTATTGGGAAAGTCATGCCCGGTGAACTTTTGTATGGGAAAAGTCATCTCCGGTGAACTTTTGTATTGGGAAAGTCATGCCCGGTGAACTTTTATATTGGGAAAGTCATCTCCGGTGAACTTTTGTATTGGGAAAGTCATCTCCGGTGAACTTTTGTATGGGAAAAGTCATCTCCGGTGAACTTTTGTATTGGGAAAGTCATCTCCGGTGAACTTTTGTATTGGGAAAGTCATGCCCGGTGAACTTTTGTATGGGAAAAGTCATCTCCGGTGAACTTTTGTATTGGGAAAGTCATCTCCGGTGAACTTTTGTATGGGAAAAGTCATCTCCGGTGAACTTTTGTATTGGGAAAGTCATCTCCGGTGAACTTTTATATTGGGAAAGTCATCTCCGGTGAACTTTTGTATTGGGAAAGTCGTGCCCGGTGAACTTTTGTATTGGGAAAGTCATGCCCGGTGAACTTTTGTATTGGGAAAGTCATGCCCGGTGAACTTTTGTATTGGGAAAGTCATCTCCGGTGAACTTTTGTATTGGGAAAGTCATCTCCGGTGAACTTTTGTATGGGAAAAGTCATCTCCGGTGAACTTTTGTATTGGGAAAGTCATCTCCGGTGAACTTTTGTATGGGAAAAGTCATCTCCGGTGAACTTTTGTATGGGAAAAGTCATCTCCGGTGAACTTTTGTATTGGGAAAGTCATCTCCGGTGAACTTTTGTATGGGAAAAGTCATCTCCGGTGAACTTTTGTATTGGGAAAGTCATCTCCGGTGAACTTTTGTATGGGAAAAATCATCTCCGGTGAACTTTTGTATTGGGAAAGTCATGCCCGGTGAACTTTTGTATTGGGAAAGTCATGCCCGGTGAACTTTTGTATTGGGAAAGTCATGCCCGGTGAACTTTTGTATTGGGAAAGTCGTGCCCGGTGAACTTTTGTATTGGGAAAGTCATGCCCGGTGAACTTTTGTATTGGGAAAGTCATCTCCGGTGAACTTTTGCATTGGGAAAGTCATCTCCGGTGAACTTTTGTATGGGAAAAGTCATCTCCGGTGAACTTTTGTATTGGGAAAGTCATCTCCGGTGAACTTTTGTATGGGAAAAGTCATCTCCGGTGAACTTTTGTATGGGAAAAGTCATCTCCGGTGAACTTTTGTATTGGGAAAGTCATCTCCGGTGAACTTTTGTATGGGAAAAGTCATCTCCGGTGAACTTTTGTATTGGGAAAGTCATCTCCGGTGAACTTTTGTATGGGAAAAATCATCTCCGGTGAACTTTTGTATTGGGAAAGTCATGCCCGGTGAACTTTTGTATTGGGAAAGTCATGCCCGGTGAACTTTTGTATTGGGAAAGTCATGCCCGGTGAACTTTTGTATTGGGAAAGTCGTGCCCGGTGAACTTTTGTATTGGGAAAGTCATGCCCGGTAAACTTTTGTATTGGGAAAGTCATGCCGGTGAACTTTTGTATTGGGAAAGTCATGCCCGGTGAACTTTTGTATGGGAAAAGTCATCTCCGGTGAACTTTTGTATTGGGAAAGTCATCTCCGGTGAACTTTTGTATGGGAAAAGTCATCTCCGGTGAACTTTTGTATTGGGAAAGTCATCTCCGGTGAACTTTTGTATGGGAAAAGTCATCTCCGGTGAACTTTTGTATGGGAAAAGTCATCTCCGGTGAACTTTTGTATTGGGAAAGTCATCTCCGGTGAACTTTTGTATGGGAAAAGTCATCTCCGGTGAACTTTTGTATTGGGAAAGTCATCTCCGGTGAACTTTTATATTGGGAAAGTCATGCCCGGTGAACTTTTGTATTGGGAAAGTCATCTCCGGTGAACTTTTGTATTGGGAAAGTCATCTCCGGTGAACTTTTGTATTGGGAAAGTCATCTCCGGTGAACTTTTGTATGGGAAAAGTCATCTCCGGTGAACTTTTGTATTGGGAAAGTCATCTCCGGTGAACTTTTGTATGGGAAAGTCATGCCCGGTGAACTCTTATATTGGGAAAGTCATCTCCGGTGAACTTTTGTATTGGGAAAGTCATGCCCGGTGAACTTTTGTATTGGGAAAGTCATGCCCGGTGAACTTTTGTATTGGGAAAGTCATGCCCGGTGAACTTTTGTATTGGGAAAGTCGTGCCCGGTGAACTTTTGTATTGGGAAAGTCATGCCCGGTGAACTTTTCTATTGGGAAAGTCATGCCCGGTGAACTTTTGTATTGGGAAAGTCATGCCCGGTGAACTTTTGTATGGGAAAAGTCATCTCCGGTGAACTTTTGTATTGGGAAAGTCATCTCCGGTGAACTTTTGTATGGGAAAAGTCATCTCCGGTGAACTTTTGTATTGGGAAAGTCATCTCCGGTGAACTTTTGTATGGGAAAAGTCATCTCCGGTGATCTTTTGTATGGGAAAAGTCATCTCCGGTGAACTTTTGTATTGGGAAAGTCATCTCCGGTGAACTTTTGTATGGGAAAAGTCATCTCCGGTGAACTTTTGTATTGGGAAAGTCATCTCCGGTGAACTTTTGTATGGGAAAAGTCATCTCCGGTGAACTTTTGTATTGGGAAAGTCATCTCCGGTGAACTTTTGTATTGGGAAAGTCATCTCCGGTGAACTTTTGTATGGGAAAAGTCATCTCCGGTGAACTTTTGTATTGGGAAAGTCATCTCCGGTGAACTTTTGTATGGGAAAAGTCATCTCCGGTGAACTTTTGTATTGGGAAAGTCATCTCCGGTGAACTTTTGTATGGGAAAAGTCATCTCCGGTGAACTTTTGTATTGGGAAAGTCATGCCCGGTGAACTTTTGTATTGGGAAAGTCATGCCCGGTGAACTTTTATATTGGGAAAGTCATCTCCGGTGAACTTTTGTATTGGGAAAGTCATCTCCGGTGAACTTTTGTATGGGAAAAGTCATCTCCGGTGAACTTTTGTATTGGGAAAGTCATCTCCGGTGAACTTTTGTATGGGAAAGTCATCTCCGGTGAACTTTTGTATGGGAAAAGTCATCTCCGGTGAACTTTTGTATTGGGAAAGTCATCTCCGGTGAACTTTTGTATTGGGAAAGTCATCTCCGGTGAACTTTTGTATGGGAAAAGTCATCTCCGGTGAACTTTTGTATGGGAAAAGTCATCTCCGGTGAACTTTTGTATTGGGAAAGTCATCTCCGGTGAACTTTTGTATGGGAAAAGTCATCTCCGGTGAACTTTTGTGTTGGGAAAGTCATCTCCGGTGAACTTTTGTATGGGAAAATTCATCTCCGGTGAACTTTTGTATTGGGAAAGTCATCTCCGGTGAACTTTTGTATGGGAAAAGTCATCTCCGGTGAACTTTTGTATTGGGAAAGTCATCTCCGGTGAACTTTTGTATTGGGAAAGTCATCTCCGGTGAACTTTTGTATGGGAAAAGTCATCTCCGGTGAACTTTTGTATTGGGAAAGTCATCTCCGGTGAACTTTTGTATGGGAAAAGTCATCTCCGGTGAACTTTTTTATTGGGAAAGTCATCTCCGGTGAACTTTTGTATGGGAAAAGTCATCTCCGGTGAACTTTTGTATTGGGAAAGTCATGCCCGGTGAACTTTTGTATTGGGAAAGTCATGCCCGGTGAACTTTTATATTGGGAAAGTCATCTCCGGTGAACTTTTGTATTGGGAAAGTCATCTCCGGTGAACTTTTGTATGGGAAAAGTCATCTCCGGTGAACTTTTGTATTGGGAAAGTCATCTCCGGTGAACTTTTGTATGGGAAAGTCATCTCCGGTGAACTTTTGTATGGGAAAAGTCATCTCCGGTGAACTTTTGTATGGGAAAAGTCATCTCCGGTGAACTTTTGTATTGGGAAAGTCATCTCCGGTGAACTTTTGTATGGGAAAAGTCATCTCCGGTGAACTTTTGTATGGAAAAAGTCATCTCCGGTGAACTTTTGTATTGGGAAAGTCATCTCCGGTGAACTTTTGTATGGGAAAAGTCATCTCCGGTGAACTTTTGTATTGGGAAAGTCATCTCCGGTGAACTTTTGTATTGGGAAAGTCATCTCCGGTGAACTTTTGTATGGGAAAAGTCATCTCCGGTGAACTTTTGTATTGGGAAAGTCATCTCCGGTGAACTTTTGTATGGGAAAAGTCATCTCCGGTGAACTTTTGTATTGGGAAAGTCATGCCCGGTGAACTTTTGTATTGGGAAAGTCATGCCCGGTGAACTTTTGTATGGGAAAAGTCATCTCCGGTGAACTTTTGTATTGGGAAAGTCATCTCCGGTGAACTTTTGTATGGGAAAAGTCATCTCCGGTGAACTTTTGTATTGGGAAAGTCATCTCCGGTGAACTTTTGTATTGGGAAAGTCATCTCCGGTGAACTTTTGTATGGGAAAAGTCATCTCCGGTGAACTTTTGTATTGGGAAAGTCATCTCCGGTGAACTTTTGTATGGGAAAAGTCATCTCCGGTGAACTTTTGTATTGGGAAAGTCATGCCCGGTGAACTTTTGTATTGGGAAAGTCATGCCCGGTGAACTTTTGTATGGGAAAAGTCATCTCCGGTGAACTTTTGTATTGGGAAAGTCATGCCCGGTGAACTTTTATATTGGGAAAGTCATCTCCGGTGAACTTTTGTATTGGGAAAGTCATCTCCGGTGAACTTTTGTATGGGAAAAGTCATCTCCGGTGAACTTTTGTATTGGGAAAGTCATCTCCGGTGAACTTTTGTATGGGAAAAGTCATCTCCGGTGAACTTTTGTATTGGGAAAGTCATCTCCGGTGAACTTTTGTATGGGAAAAGTCATCTCCGGTGAACTTTTGTATGGGAAAAGTCATCTCCGGTGAACTTTTGTATTGGGAAAGTCATCTCCGGTGAACTTTTGTATTGGGAAAGTCATCTCCGGTGAACTTTTGTATGGGAAAAGTCATCTCCGGTGAACTTTTGTATTGGGAAAGTCATCTCCGGTGAACTTTTGTATTGGGAAAGTCATCTCCGGTGAACTTTTGTATTGGGAAAGTCATGCCCGGTGAACTTTTGTATTGGGAAAGTCATCTCCGGTGAACTTTTGTATTGGGAAAGTCATGCCCGGTGAACTTTTGTATTGGGAAAGTCATCTCCGGTGAACTTTTGTATGGGAAAAGTCATCTCCGGTGAACTTTTGTATTGGGAAAGTCATCTCCGGTGAACTTTTGTATTGGGAAAGTCATGCCCGGTGAACTTTTGTATGGGAAAAGTCATCTCCGGTGAACTTTTGTATTGGGAAAGTCATCTCCGGTGAACTTTTGTATTGGGAAAGTCATCTCCGGTGAACTTTTGTATTGGGAAAGTCATCTCCGGTGAACTTTTGTATTGGGAAAGTCATCTCCGGTGAACTTTTGTATGGGAAAAGTCATCTCCGGTGAACTTTTGTATGGGAAAAGTCATATCCGGTGAACTTTTGTATTGGGAAAGTCATCTCCGGTGAACTTTTGTATTGGGAAAGTCATCTCCGGTGAACTTTTGTATTGGGAAAGTCATCTCCGGTGAACTTTTGTATGGGAAAAGTCATCTCCGGTGAACTTTTGTATTGGGAAAGTCATCTCCGGTGAACTTTTGTATTGGGAAAGTCATGCCCGGTGAACTTTTGTATTGGGAAAGTCATCTCCGGTGAACTTTTGTATTGGGAAAGTCATCTCCGGTGAACTTTTATATTGGGAAAGTCATGCCCGGTGAACTTTTGTATTGGGAAAGTCATCTCCGGTGAACTTTTTTATTGGGAAAGTCATCTCCGGTGAACTTTTGTATTGGGAAAGTCATCTCCGGTGAACTTTTGTATGGGAAAAGTCATCTCCGGTGAACTTTTGTATTGGGAAAGTCATCTGCGGTGAACTTTTGTATGGGAAAGTCATGCCCGGTGAACTTTTATATTGGGAAAGTCATCTCCGGTGAACTTTTGTATTGGGAAAGTCATGCCCGGTGAACTTTTGTATTGGGAAAGTCATGCCGGTGAACTTTTATATTGGGAAAGTCATCTCCGGTGAACTTTTGTATTGGGAAAGTCATCTCCGGTGAACTTTTGTATGGGAAAAGTCATCTCCGGTGAACTTTTGTATTGGGAAAGTCATCTCCGGTGAACTTTTGTATGGGAAAAGTCATCTCCGGTGAACTTTTGTATTGGGAAAGTCATCTCCGGTGAACTTTTGTATGGGAAAAGTCATCTCCGGTGAACTTTTGTATTGGGAAAGTCATGCCCGGTGAACTTTTGTATTGGGAAAGTCATGCCCGGTGAACTTTTGTATTGGGAAAGTCATCTCCGGTGAACTTTTGTATTGGGAAAGTCATCTCCGGTGAACTTTTGTATGGGAAAAGTCATCTCCGGTGAACTTTTGTATTGGGAAAGTCATCTCCGGTGAACTTTTGTATGGGAAAAGTCATCTCCGGTGAACTTTTGTATTGGGAAAGTCATCTCCGGTGAACTTTTGTATGGGAAAAGTAATCTCCGGTGAACTTTTGTATGGGAAAAGTCATCTCCGGTGAACTTTTGTATTGGGAAAGTCATCTCCGGTGAACTTTTATATTGGGAAAGTCATGCCCGGTGAACTTTTGTATTGGGAAAGTCATCTCCGGTGAACTTTTGTATTGGGAAAGTCATCTCCGGTGAACTTTTGTATGGGAAAAGTCATCTCCGGTGAACTTTTGTATTGGGAAAGTCATGCCCGGTGAACTTTTGTATTGGGAAAGTCATCTCCGGTGAACTTTTGTATGGGAAAAGTCATCTCCGGTGAACTTTTGTATTGGGAAAGTCATCTCCGGTGAACTTTTGTATTGGGAAAGTCATCTCCGGTGAACTTTTGTATGGGAAAAGTCATCTCCGGTGAACTTTTGTATTGGGAAAGTCATGCCCGGTGAACTTTTGTATGGGATAAGTCATCTCCGGTGAACTTTTGTATTGGGAAAATCATCTCCGGTGAACTTTTGTATGGGAAAAGTCATCTCCGGTGAACTTTTGTATTGGGAAAGTCATCTCCGGTGAACTTTTGTATTGGGAAAGTCATGCCCGGTGAACTTTTGTATGGGAAAAGTCATCTCCGGTGAACTTTTGTATTGGGAAAGTCATGCCCGGTGAACTTTTGTATTGGGAAAGTCATCTCCGGTGAACTTTTGTATTGGGAAAGTCATCTCCGGTGAACTTTTGTATTGGGAAAGTCATGCCCGGTGAACTTTTGTTTTGGGAAAGTCATGCCCGGTGAACTTTTGTATTGGGAAAGTCATGCCCGGTGAACTTTTGTATGGGAAAAGTCATCTCCGGTGAACTTTTGTATTGGGAAAGTCATCTCCGGTGAACTTTTGTATGGGAAAGTCATCTCCGGTGAACTTTTGTATTGGGAAAGTCATCTCCGGTGAACTTTTGTATGGGAAAAGTCATCTCCGGTGAACTTTTGTATTGGGAAAGTCATCTCCGGTGAACTTTTGTATGGGAAAAGTCATCTCCGGTGAACTTTTGTATTGGGAAAGTCATCTCCGGTGAACTTTTGTATTGGGAAAGTCATGCCCGGTGAACTTTTGTATTGGGAAAGTCATGCCCAGTGAACTTTTGTATGGGAAAAGTCATCTCCGGTGAAATTTTTTATTGGGAAAGTCATGCCCGGTGAACTTTTGTATTGGGAAAGTCATCTCCGGTGAACTTTTGTATTGGGAAAGTCATGCCCGGTGAACTTTTGTTTTGGGAAAGTCATGCCCGGTGAACTTTTGTATTGGGAAAGTCATGCCCGGTGAACTTTTGTATTGGGAAAGTCATGCCCGGTGAACTTTTGTATGGGAAAAGTCATCTCCGGTGAACTTTTGTATTGGGAAAGTCATCTCCGGTGAACTTTTGTATGGGAAAGTCATCTCCGGTGAACTTTTGTATTGGGAAAGTCATCTCCGGTGAACTTTTGTATGGGAAAAGTCATCTCCGGTGAACTTTTGTATTGGGAAAGTCATCTCCGGTGAACTTTTGTATGGGAAAAGTCATCTCCGGTGAACTTTTGTATTGGGAAAGTCATCTCCGGTGAACTTTTGTATTGGGAAAGTCATGCCCGGTGAACTTTTGTATTGGGAAAGTCATCTCCGGTGAACTTTTGTATGGGAAAAGTCATCTCCGGTGAACTTTTGTATTGGGAAAGTCATCTCCGGTGAACTTTTGTATGGGAAAAGTCATCTCCGGTGAACTTTTGTATTGGGAAAGTCATCTCCTGTGAACTTTTGTATGGGAAAAGTCATCTCCGGTGAACTTTTGTATGGGAAAAGTCATGTCCGGTGAACTTTTGTATGGGAAAAGTCATCTCCGGTGAACTTTTGTATTGGGAAAGTCATCACCGGTGAACTTTTGTATTGGGAAAGTCATCTCCGGTGAACTTTTGTATTGGGAAAGTCATCTCCGGTGAACTTTTGTATAGGAAAAGTCATCTCCGGTGAACTTTTGTATTGGGAAAGTCATCTCCGGTGAACTTTTGTATGGGAAAAGTCATGCCCGGTGAACTTTTATATTGGGAAAGTCATCTCCGGTGAACTTTTGTATTGGGAAAGTCATGCCCGGTGAACTTTTGTATTGGGAAAGTCATGCCCTGTGAACTTTTATATTGGGAAAGTCATCTCCGGTGAACTTTTGTATTGGGAAAGTCATCTCCGGTGAAATTTTGTATGGGAAAAGTCATCTCCGGTGAACTTTTGTATTGGGAAAGTGATCTCCGGTGAACTTTTGTATTGGGAAAGTCATGCCCGGTGAACTTTTGTATGGGAAAAGTCATCTCCGGTGAACTTTTGTATGGGAAAAGTCATCTCCGGTGAACTTTTGTATTGGGAAAGTCATCTCCGGTGAACTTTTGTATGGGAAAAGTCATCTCCGGTGAACTTTTGTATTGGGAAAGTCATGCCCGGTGAACTTTTGTATTGGGAAAGTCATCTCCGGTGAACTTTTGTATGGGAAAAGTCATCTCCGGTGAACTTTTGTATTGGGAAAGTCATCTCCGGTGAACTTTTGTATGGGAAAAGTCATCTCCGGTGAACTTTTGTATTGGGAAAGTCATCTCCGGTGAACTTTTGTATGGGAAAGTCATGCCCGGTGAACTTTTATATTGGGAAGTCATCTCCGGTGAACTTTTGTATTGGGAAAGTCATGCCCGGTGAAGTTTTGTATTGGGAAAGTCATGCCCGGTGAACTTTTATATTGGGAAAGTCATCTCCGGTGAACTTTTGTATTGGGAAAGTCATCTCCGGTGAACTTTTGTATGGGAAAGGTCATCTCCGGTGAACTTTCGTATTGGGAAAGTCATCTCCGGTGAACTTTTGTATTGGGAAAGTCATGCCCGGTGAACTTTTACATTGGGAAAGTCATCTCCGGTGAACTTTTGTATGGGAAAAGTCATCTCCGGTGAACTTTTGTATTGGGAAAGTCATCTCCGGTGAACTTTTGTATGGGAAAGTCATCTCCGGTGAACTTTTGTATGGGAAAAGTCATCTCCGGTGAACTTTTGTATTTGAAAAGTCATCTCCGGTGAACTTTTGTATTGGGAAAGTCATCTCCGGTGAACTTTTGTATTGGGAAAGTCATCTCCGGTGAACTTTTATATTGGGAAAGTCATGCCCGGTGAACTTTTGTTTTGGGAAAGTCATCTCCGGTGAACTTTTGTATGGGAAAAGTCATCTCCGGTGAACTTTTGTGTTGGGAAAGTCATCTCCGGTGAACTTTTGTATGGGAAAAGTCATCTCCGGTGAACTTTGTATTTGGAAAGTCATCTCCGGTGAACTTTTGTATGGGAAAGTCATGCCCGGTGAACTTTTATATTGGGAAAGTCATCTCCGGTGAACTTTTATATTGGGAAAGTCATGCCCGGTGAACTTTTGTATTGGGAAAGTCATGCCCGGTGAACTTTTGTATTGGGAAAGTCATGCCCGGTGAATTTTATATTGGGAAAGTCATCTCCGGTGAACCTTTGTATTGGGAAAGTCATCTCCGGTGAACTTTTGTATGGGAAAAGTCATCTCCGGCGAACTTTTGTATTGGGAAAGTCATCTCCGGTGAACTTTTGTATGGGAAAAGTCATCTCCGGTGAACTTTTGTATTGGGAAAGTCATCTCCGGTGAACTTTTGTATGGGAAAAGTCATCTCCGGTGAACTTTTGTATTGGGAAAGTCATCTCCGGTGAACTTTTGTATGGGAAAAGTCATCTCCGGTGAACTTTTGTATTGGGAAAGTCATCTCCGGTGAACTTTTGTATGGGAAAAGTCATCTCCGGTGAACTTTTGTATTGGGAAAGTCATCTCCGGTGAACTTTTGTATGGGAAAAGTCATCTCCGGTGAACTTTTGTATTGGGAAAGTCATCTCCGGTGAACTTTTGTATTGGGAAAGTCATGCCCGGTGAACTTTTGTATGGGAAAAGTCATCTCCGGTGAACTTTTGTATTGGGAAAGTCATGCCCGGTGAACTTTTGTATTGGGAAAGTCATCTCCGCTGAACTTTTGTATGGGAAAAGTCATCTCCGGTGAACTTTTGTATGGGAAAAGTCATCTCCGGTGAACTTTTGTATGGGAAAAGTCATCTCCGGTGAACTTTTATATTGGGAAAGTCATCTCCGGTGAACTTTTGTATTGGGAAAAGTCATCTCCGGTGAACTTTTGTATTGGGAAAGTCATCTCCGGTGAACTTTTGTATTGGGAAAGTCATCTCCGGTGAACTTTTGTATGGGAAAGTCATCTCCGGTGAACTTTTGTATGGGAAAAGTCATCTCCGGTGAACTTTTGTATTGGGAAAGTCATGCCCGGTGAACTTTTGTATTGGGAAAGTTATGCCCGGTGAACTTTTGTATGGGAAAAGTCATCTCCGGTGAACTTTTGTATTGGGAAAGTCATCTCCGGTGAACTTTTGTATTGGGAAAGTCATGCCCGGTGAACTTTTATATTGGGAAAGTCATCTCCGGTGAACTTTTGTATGGGAAAAGTCATCTCCGGTGAACTTTTGTATTGGGAAAGTCATCTCCGGTGAACTTTTGTATGGGAAAGTCATCTCCGGTGAACTTTTGTATGGGAAAAGTCATCTCCGGTGAACTTTTGTATTTGAAAAGTCATCTCCGGTGAACTTTTGTATTGGGAAAGTCATCTCCGGTGAACTTTTGTATTGGGAAAGTCATCTCCGGTGAACTTTTATATTGGGAAAGTCATGCCCGGTGAACTTTTGTTTTGGGAAAGTCATCTCCGGTGAACTTTTGTATGGGAAAAAAGTCATCTCCGGTGAACTTTTGTATTGGGAAAGTCATCTCCGGTGAACTTTTGTATGGGAAAAGTCATCTCCGGTGAACTTTTGTATTGGGAAAGTCATCTCGGGAACTTTTGTATGGAAAGTCATGCCGGTGAACTTTTATATTGGGAAAGTCATCTCCGGTGAACTTTTATATTGGGAAAGTCATGCCCGGTGAACTTTTGTATTGGGAAAGTCATGCCCGGTGAACTTTTGTATTGGGAAAGTCATGCCCGGTGAACTTTTATATTGGGAAAGTCATCTCCGGTGAACTTTTGTATTGGGAAAGTCATCTCCGGGTGAACTTTTGTATGGGAAAAGTCATCTCCGGTGAACTTTTGTATTGGGAAAGTCATCCCGGTGAACTTTTGTATGGGAAAGTCATCTCCGGTGAACTTTTGTATTGGGAAAGTCATCTCCGGTGAACTTTTGTATGGGAAAAGTCATCTCCGGTGAACTTTTGTATTGGGAAAGTCATCTCCGGTGAACTTTTGTATGGGAAAAGTCATCTCCGGTGAACTTTTGTATTGGGAAAGTCATCTCCGGTGAACTTTTGTATGGGAAAAGTCATCTCCGGTGAACTTTTGTATTGGGAAAGTCATCTCCGGTGAACTTTTGTATGGGAAAAGTCATCTCCGGTGAACTTTTGTATTGGGAAAGTCATCTCCGGTGAACTTTTGTATTGGGAAAGTCATGCCCGGTGAACTTTTGTATGGGAAAAGTCATCTCCGGTGAACTTTTGTATTGGGAAAGTCATGCCCCGGTGAACTTTTGTATTGGGAAAGTCATCTCCGCTGAACTTTTGTATGGGAAAAGTCATCTCCGGTGAACTTTTGTATGGGAAAAGTCATCTCCGGTGAACTTTTGTATGGGAAAAGTCATCTCCGGTGAACTTTTATATTGGGAAAGTCATCTCCGGTGAACTTTTGTATGGGAAAAGTCATCTCCGGTGAACTTTTGTATTGGGGAAAAGTCATCTCCGGTGAACTTTTGTATTGGGAAAGTCATCTCCGGTGAACTTTTGTATTGGGAAAGTCATCTCCGGTGAACTTTTGTATGGGAAAGTCATCTCCATTGAACTTTTGTATGGGAAAAGTCATCTCCGGTGAACTTTTGTATTGGGAAAGTCATGCCCGGTGAATTTTGTATTGGGAAAGTCATGCCCGGTGAACTTTTGTATTGGGAAAGTCATCTCCGGTGAACTTTTGTATTGGGAAAGTCATGCCCGGTGAACTTTTGTATTGGGAAAGTCATGCCCGGTGAACTTTTGTATGGGAAAAGTCATCTCCGGTGAACTTTTGTATTGAGAAAGTCATGCCCGGTGAACTTTTATATTGGGAAAGTCATCTCCGGTGAACTTTTGTATTGGGAAAGTCATCTCCGGTGAACTTTTGTATGGGAAAAGTCATCTCCGGTGAACTTTTGTATTGGGAAAATCATCTCCGGTGAACTTTTGTATGGGAAAAGTCATCTCCGGTGAACTTTTGTATTGGGAAAGTCATCTCCGGTGAACTTTTGTATTGGGAAAGTCATCTCCGGTGAACTTTTGTATGGGAAAAGTCATCTCCGGTGAACTTTTGTATTGGGAAAGTCATGCCCGGTGAACTTTTGTATGGGAAAAGTCATCTCCGGTGAACTTTTGTATGGGAAAAGTCATCTCCGGTGAACTTTTGTATGGGAAAAGTCATCTCCGGTGAACTTTTGTATTAGGAAAGTCATCTCCGGTGAACTTTTGTATGGGAAAAGTCATCTCCGGTGAACTTTTGTATTGGGAAAGTCATCTCCGGTGAACTTTTGTATGGGAAAATCATCTCCGGTGAACTTTTGTATTGGGAAAGTCATCTCCGGTGAACTTTTGTATGGGAAAAGTCATCTCCGGTGAACTTTTGTATTGGGAAAGTCATCTCCGGTGAACTTTTGTATTGGGAAAGTCATCTCCGGTGAACTTTTGTATTGGGAAAGTCATCTCCGGTGAACTTTTGTATTGGGAAAGTCATCTCCGGTGAACTTTTGTATGAGAAAAGTCATCTCCGGTGAACTTTTGTATTGGGAAAGTCATCTCCGGTGAACTTTTGTATGGGAAAAGTCATCTCCGGTGAACTTTTGCATTGGGAAAGTCATCTCCGGTGAACTTTTGTATGGGGAAAGTCATCTCCGGTGAACTTTTGTATGGGAAAAATCATCTCCGGTGAACTTTTGTATTGGGAAAGTCATGTCCGGTGAACTTTTGTATTGGGAAAGTCATGCCCGGTGAACTTTTGTATTGGGAAAGTCATGCCCGGTGAACTTTTATGTCATCTCCGGTGAACTTTTGCATTGGGAAAGTCATCTCCGGTGAACTTTTGTATGGGAAAAGTCATCTCCGGTGAACTTTTGTATTGGGAAAGTCATCTCCGGTGAACTTTTGTATAGGAAAGTCATCTCCGGTGAACTTTTGTATGGGAAAAGTCATCTCCGGTGAACTTTTGTATGGGAAAAGTCATCTCCGGTGAACTTTTGTATTGGGAAAGTCATCTCCGGTGAACTTTTGTATTGGGAAAGTCATCTCCGGTGAACTTTTGTATGGGAAAAGTCATCTCCGGTGAACTTTTGTATTGGGAAAGTCATCTCCGGTGAACTTTTGTATGGGAAAAGTCATCTCCGGTGAACTTTTGTATTGGGAAAGTCATCTCCGGTGAACTTTTGTATGGGAAAAGTCATCTCCGGTGAACTTTTGTATTGGGAAAATCATCTCCGGTGAACTTTTGTATTGGGAAAGTCATCTCCGGTGAACTTTTATATTGGGAAAGTCATGCCCGGTGAACTTTTGTATTGGGAAAGTCATCTCCGGTGAACTTTTGTATTGGGAAAGTCATCTCCGGTGAACTTTTGTATTGGGAAAGTCATGTCCGGTGAACTTTTGTATGGGAAAAGTCATCTCCGGTGAACTTTTGTATTGGGAAAGTCATCTCCGGTGAACTTTTGTATGGGAAAGTCATGCCCGGTGAACTTTTATATTGGGAAAGTCATCTCCGGTGAACTTTTGTATTGGGAAAGTCATGCCCGGTGAACTTTTGTATTGGGAAAGTCATGCCCGGTGAACTTTTATATTGGGAAAGTCATCTCCGGTGAACTTTTGTATTGGGAAATTCATCTCCGGTGAACTTTTGTATGGGAAAAGTCATCTCCGGTGAACTTTTGTATTGGGAAAGTCATCTCCGGTGAACTTTTGTATTGGGAAAAGTCATCTCCGGTGAACTTTTGTATTGGGAAAAGTCATCTCCGGTGAACTTTTGTATGGGAAAAGTCATCTCCGGTGAACTTTTGTATTGGGAAAGTCATGCCCGGTGAACTTTTGTATTGGGAAAGTCATGCTCGGTGAACTTTTGTATTGGGAAAGTCATCTCCGGTGAACTTTTGTATTGGGAAAGTCATCTCCGGTGAACTTTTGTATGGGAAAAGTCATCTCCGGTGAACTTTTGTATTGGGAAAGTCATCTCCGGTGAACTTTTGTATGGGAAAAGTCATCTCCGGTGAACTTTTGTATTGGGAAAGTCATCTCCGGTGAACTTTTGTATGGGAAAAGTCATCTCCGGTGAACTTTTGTATGGGAAAAGTCATCTCCGGTGAACTTTTGTATTGGGAAAGTCATCTCCGGTGAACTTTTATATTGGGAAAGTCATGCCCGGTGAACTTTTGTATTGGGAAAGTCATCTCCGGTGAACTTTTGTATTGGGAAAGTCATCTCCGGTGAACTTTTGTATTGGGAAAGTCATCTCCGGTGAACTTTTGTATGGGAAAAGTCATCTCCGGTGAACTTTTCTATTGGGAAAGTCATGCCCGGTGAACTTTTGTATTGGGAAAGTCATCTCCGGTGAACTTTTGTATGGGAAAAGTCATCTCCGGTGAACTTTTGTATTGGGAAAGACATATCCGGTGAACTTTTGTATGGGAAAAGTCATCTCCGGTGAACTTTTGTATTGGGAAAGTCATGCCCGGTGAACTTTTGTATTGGGAAAGTCATCTCCGGTGAACTTTTGTATGGGAAAAGTCATCTCCGGTGAACTTTTGTATTGGGAAAGTCATCTCCGGTGAACTTTTGTATGGGAAAAGTCATCTCCGGTGAACTTTTGTATTGGGAAAGTCATCTCCGGTGAACTTTTGTATTGGGAAAGTCATGCCCGGTGAACTTTTGTATGGGAAAAGTCATCTCCGGTGAACTTTTGTATTGGGAAAGTCATGCCCGGTGAACTTTTGTATTGGGAAAGTCATCTCCGGTGAACTTTTGTATTGGGAAAGTCATCTCCGGTGAACTTTTGTATTGGGAAAGTCATGCCCGGTGAACTTTTGTTTTGGGAAAGTCATGCCCGGTGAACTTTTGTATTGGGAAAGTCATGCCCGGTGAACTTTTGTATTGGGAAAGTCATGCCCGGTGAACTTTTGTATGGGAAAAGTCATCTCCGGTGAACTTTTGTATTGGGAAAGTCATCTCCGGTGAACTTTTGTATGGGAAAGTCATCTCCGGTGAACTTTTGTATTGGGAAAGTCATCTCCGGTGAACTTTTGTATGGGAAAAGTCATCTCCGGTGAAATTTTGTATTGGGAAAGTCATCTCCGGTGAACTTTTGTATGGGAAAAGTCATCTCCGGTGAACTTTTGTATTGGGAAAGTCATCTCCGGTGAACTTTTGTATTGGGAAAGTCATGCCCGGTGAACTTTTGTATTGGGAAAGTGAACTTTTATATTGGGAAAGTCATCTCCGGTGAACTTTTGTATGGGAAAAGTCATCTCCGGTGAACTTTTGTATTGGGAAAAGTCATCTCCGGTGAACTTTTGTATTGGGAAAGTCATCTCCGGTGAACTTTTGTATTGGGAAAAGTCATCTCCGGTGAACTTTTGTATTGGGAAAGTCATCTCCGGTGAACTTTTGTATGGGAAAAGTCATCTCCGGTGAACTTTTGTATTGGGAAAGTCATCTCGAACGAGTGAGTATAAAAGTCATCTCCGGTGAACTTTTGTATTGGGAAAGTCATCTCTGGTGAACTTTTGTATGGGAAAAGTCATCTCCGGTGAACTTTTGTATTGGGAAAGTCATCTCCGGTGAACTTTTGTATTGGGAAAGTCATGCCCGGTGAACTTTTGTATGGGAAAAGTCATCTCCGGTGATTTTTTTGTATTGGGAAAGTCATGCCCGGTGAACTTTTGTATTGGGAAAGTCATCTCCGGTGAACTTTTGTATGGGAAAAGTCATCTCCGGTGAACTTTTGTATTGGGAAAGTCATCTCCGGTGAACTTTTGTATGGGAAAAGTCATCTCCGGTGAACTTTTGTATGGGAAAAGTCATCTCCGGTGAACTTTTGTATGGGAAAAGTCATCTCCGGTGAACTTTTGTATTGGGAAAAGTCATTACCGGTGAACTTTTGTATTGGGAATGTCATCTCCGGTGAACTTTTGTATTGGGAAAGTCATCTCCGGTGAACTTTTGTATGGGAAAGTCATCTGCGGTGAACTTTTGTATGGGAAAGTCATCTCCGGTGAACTTTTGTATTGGGAAAGTCATGCCCGGTGAACTTTTGTATTGGGAAAGTCATGCCCGGTGAACTTTTGTATTGGGAAAGTCATCTCCGGTGAACTTTTGTATTGGGAAAGTCATGCCCGGTGAACTTTTGTATTGGGAAAGTCATGCCCGGTGAACTTTTGTATGGGAAAAGTCATCTCCGGTGAACTTTTGTATTGGGAAAGTCATGCCCGGTGAACTTTTATATTGGGAAAGTCATCTCCGGTGAACTTTTGTATTGGGAAAGTCATCTCCGGTGAACTTTTGTATGGGAAAAGTCATCTCCGGTGAACTTTTGTATTGGGAAAGTCATCTCCGGTGAACTTTTGTATGGGAAAAGTCATCTCCGGTGAACTTTTGTATTGGGAAAGTCATCTCCGGTGAACTTTTGTATTGGGAAAGTCATCTCCGGTGAACTTTTGTATGGGAAAAGTCATCTCCGGTGAACTTTTGTATGGGAAAAGTCATCTCCGGTGAACTTTTTGTATGGGAAAGTCATCTCCGGTGAACTTTTGTATGGGAAAAGTCATCTCCGGCGAACTTTTGTGTGGGAAAAGTCATCTCCGGTGAACTTTTGTATTGGGAAAGTCATCTCCGGTGAACTTTTGTATGGGAAAAGTCATCTCCGGTGAACTTTTGTATTGGGAAAGTCATCTCCGGTGAACTTTTGTATGGGAAAAGTCATCTCCGGTGAACTTTTGTATTGGGAAAGTCATCTCCGGTGAACTTTTGTATGGGAAAAGTCATCTCCGGTGAACTTTTGTATTGGGAAAGTCATCTCCGGTGAACTTTTGTATTGGGAAAGTCATCTCCGGTGAACTTTTGTATTGGGAAAGTCATCTCCGGTGAACTTTTGTATTGGGGAAAGTCATCTCCGGTGAACTTTTGTATGGGAAAAGTCATCTCCGGTGAACTTTTGTATTGGGTAAGTCATCTCCGGTGAACTTTTGTATGGGAAAAGTCATCTCCGGTGAACTTTTGTATTGGGAAAGTCATCTCCGGTGAACTTTTGTATGGGAAAAGTCATCTCCGGTGAACTTTTGTATTGGGAAAGTCATCTCCGGTGAACTTTTGTATGGGAAAAATCATCTCCGGTGAACTTTTGTATTGGGAAAGTCATGCCCGGTGAACTTTTGTATTGGGAAAGTCATGCCCGGTGAACTTTTGTATTGGGAAAGTCATGCCCGGTGAACTTTTATATTGGGAAAGTCATCTCCGGTGAACTTTTGTATTGGGAAAGTCATCTCCGGTGAAACTTTTGTATGGGAAAAGTCATCTCCGGTGAACTTTTGTATTGGGAAAGTCATCTCCGGTGAACTTTTGTATGGGAAAGTCATCTCCGGTGAACTTTTGTATGGGAAAAGTCATCTCCGGTGAACTTTTGTATGGGAAAAGTCATCTCCGGTGAACTTTTGTATTGGGAAAGTCATCTCCGGTGAACTTTTGTATTGGGAAAGTCATCTCCGGTGAACTTTTGTATGGGAAAAGTCATCTCCGGTGAACTTTTGTATTGGGAAAGTCATCTCCGGTGAACTTTTGTATGGGAAAAGTCATCTCCGGTGAACTTTTGTATTGGGAAAGTCATCTCCGGTGAACTTTTGTATGGGAAAATCATCTCCGGTGAACTTTTGTATTGGGAAAGTCATCTCCGGTGAACTTTTGTATGGGAAAAGTCATCTCCGGTGAACTTTTGTATTGGGAAAGTCATGCCCGGAGAACTTTTGTATTGGGAAAGTCATCTCCGGTGAACTTTTGTATTGGGAAAGTCATCTCCGGTGAACTTTTGTATGGGAAAAGTCATCTCCGGTGAACTTTTGTATTGGGAAAGTCATCTCCGGTGAACTTTTGTATTGGGAAAGTCATGCCCGGTGAACTTTTATATTGGGAAAGTCATCTCCGGTGAACTTTTGTATTGGGAAAGTCATCTCCGGTGAACTTTTGTATTGGGAAAGTCATCTCCGGTGAACTTTTGTATGGGAAAGTCATCTCCGGTGAACTTTTGTATGGGAAAAGTCATCTCCGTTGAACTTTTGTATGGGAAAAGTCATCTCCGGTGAACTTTTGTATGGGAAAAGTCATCTCCGGTGAACTTTTGTATGGGAAAAGTCATCTCCGGTGAACTTTTGTATGGGAAAAGTCATCTCCGGTGAACTTTTGTATGGGAAAAGTCATCTCCGGTGAACTTTTGTATGGGAAAAGTCATCTCCGGTGAACTTTTGTATTGGGAAAGTCATCTCCGGTGAACTTTTGTATGGGAAAAGTCATCTCCGGTGAACTTTTGTATTGGGAAAGTCATCTCCGGTGAACTTTTGTATGGGAAAAGTCATCTCCGGTGAACTTTTGTATTGGGAAAGTCATCTCCGGTGAACTTTTGTATGAGAAAAGTCATCTCCGGTGAACTTTTGTATTGGGAAAGTCATCTCCGGTGAACTTTTGTATTGGGAAAGTCATCTCCGGTGAACTTTTGTATTGGGAAAAGTCATCTCCGGTGAACTTTTGTATTGGGAAAGTCATCTCCGGTGAACTTTTGTATGGGAAAAGTCATCTCCGGTGAACTTTTGTATTGGGAAAGTCATCTCCGGTGAACTTTTGTATGGGAAAAGTCATCTCCGGTGAACTTTTGTATTGGGAAAGTCATCTCCGGTGAACTTTTGTATGGGAAAAGTCATCTCCGGTGAACTTTTGTATTGGGAAGGTCATCTCCGGTGAACTTTTGTATGGGAAAAATTATCTCCGGTGAACTTTTGTATTGGGAAAGTCATGCCCGGTGAACTTTTGTATTGGGAAAGTCATGCCCGGTGAACTTTTATATTGGGAAAGTCATCTCCGGTGAACTTTTGTATTGGGAAAGTCATCTCCGGTGAACTTTTGTATGGGAAAAGTCATCTCCGGTGAACTTTTGTATTGGGAAAGTCATCTCCGGTGAACTTTTGTATGGGAAAGTCATCTCCGGTGAACTTTTGTATGGGAAAAGTCATCTCCGGTGAACTTTTGTATGGGAAAAGTCATCTCCGGTGAACTTTTGTAATGGGAAAGTCATCTCCGGTGAACTTTTGTATTGGGAAAGTCATCTCCGGTGAACTTTTGTATGGGAAAAGTCATCTCCGGTGAACTTTTGTATTGGGAAAGTCATCTCCGGTGAACTTTTGTATGGGAAAAGTCATCTCCGGTGAACTTTTGTATTGGGAAAGTCATCTCCGGTGAACTTTTGTATGGGAAAAGTCATCTCCGGTGAACTTTTGTATGGAAAAAGTCATCTCCGGTGAACTTTTGTATTGGGAAAGTCATCTCCGGTGAACTTTTGTATGGGAAAAGTCATCTCCGGTGAACTTTTGTATTGGGAAAGTCATGCCCGGTGAACTTTTGTATTGGGAAAAGTCATCTCCGGTGAACTTTTGTATTGGGAAAGTCATCTCCGGTGAACTTTTGTATGGGAAAAGTCATCTCCGGTGAACTTTTGTATTGGGAAAGTCATCTCCGGTGAACTTTTGTATTGGGAAAGTCATGCCCGGTGAACTTTTATATTGGGAAAGTCATCTCCGGTGAACTTTTGTATTGGGAAAGTCATCTCCGGTGAACTTTTGTATTGGGAAAGTCATCTCCGGTGAACTTTTGTATGGGAAAGTCATCTCCGATGAACTTTTGTATGGGAAAAGTCATCTCCGGTGAACTTTTGTATGGGAAAAGTCATCTCCGGTGAACTTTTGTATGGGAAAAGTCATCTCCGGTGAACTTTTGTATTGGGAAAGTCATCTCCGGTGAACTTTTGTATGGGAAAAATCATCTCCGGTGAACTTTAGTATTGGGAAAGTCATCTCCGGTGAACTTTTGTATTGGGAAAGTCATCTCCGGTGAACTTTTGTATTGGGAAAGTCATCTCCGGTGAACTTTTGTATTGGGAAAGTCATCTCCGGTGAACTTTTGTATGGGAAAAGTCATGAACTTTTGTATGGGAAAAGTCATCTCCGGTGAACTTTTGTATGGGAAAAGTCATCTCCGGTGAACTTTTGTATGGGAAAAGTCATCTCCGGTGAACTTTTGTATTGGGAAAGTCATCTCCGGTGAACTTTTGTATGGGAAAAATCATCTCCGGTGAACTTTAGTATTGGGAAAGTCATCTCCGGTGAACTTTTGTATTGGGAAAGTCATCTCCGGTGAACTTTTGTATTGGGAAAGTCATCTCCGGTGAACTTTTGTATTGGGAAAGTCATCTCCGGTGAACTTTTGTATGGGAAAAGTCATCTCCGGTCAACTTTTGTATGGGAAAAGTCATCTCCGGTGAACTTTTGTATGGGAAAAGTCATCTCCGGTGAACTGTTGTATTGGGAAAGTCATCTCCGGTGACTTTTGTATTGGGAAAGTCATCTCCGGTGAACTTTTGTATGGGAAAAGTCATCTCCGGTGAACTTTTGTATTGGGAAAGTCATCTCCGGTGAACTTTTGTATTGGGAAAGTCATGCCCGGTGAACTTTTGTATTGGGAAAGTCATCTCCGGTGAACTTTTGTATTGGGAAAGTCATCTCCGGTGAACTTTTGTATTGGGAAAGTCATCTCCGGTGAACTTTTGTATTGGGAAAGTCATCTCCGGTGAACTTTTGTATGGGAAAAGTCATCTCCGGTGAACTTTTGTATTGGGAAAAGTCATCTCCGGTGAACTTTTGTATTGGGAAAGTCATCTCCGTTGAACTTTTGTATGGGAAAAGTCATCTCCGGTGAACTTTTGTATTGGGAAAGTCATCTCCGGTGAACTTTTGTATGGGAAAAGTCATCTCCGGTGAACTTTTGTATTGGGAAAGTCATGCCCGGTGAACTTTTGTATTGGGAAAGTCATGCCCGGTGAACTTTTGTATGGGAAAAGTCATCTCCGGTGAACTTTTGTATTGGGAAAGTCATCTCCGGTGAACTTTTGTATGGGAAAAGTCATCTCCGGTGAACTTTTGTATTGGGAAAGTCATCTCCGGTGAACTTTTGTATGGGAAAAGTCATCTCCGGTGAACTTTTGTATTGGGAAAGTCATCTCCGGTGAACTTTTGTATGGAAAAGTCATCTCCAGTGAACTTTTGCATTGGGAAAGTCATGCCCGGTGAACTTTTGTATTGGGAAAGTCATGCCCGGTGAACTTTTGTATGGGAAAAGTCATCTCCGGTGAACTTTTGTATGGGAAAAGTCATCTCCGGTGAACTTTTGTATGGGAAAAGTCATCTCCGGTGAACTTTTGTATGGGAAAAGTCATCTCCGGTGAACTTTTGTATTGGGAAAGTCATCTCCGGTGAACTTTTGTATGGGAAAAGTCATCTCCGGTGAACTTTTGTATTGGGAAAGTCATCTCCGGTGAAATTTTGTATGGGAAAAGTCATCTCAGGTGAACTTTTGTATTGGGAAAGTCATCTCCGGTGAACTTTTGTATGGGAAAAGTCATCTCCGGTGAACTTTTGTATTGGGAAAGTCATCTCCGGTGAACTTTTGTATTGGGAAAGTCATCTCCGTTGAACTTTTGTATTGGGAAAGTCATCTCCGGTGAACTTTTGTATTGGGAAAGTCATCTCCGGTGAACTTTTGTATGGGAAAAGTCATCTCCGGTGAACTTTTGTATTGGGAAAGTCATCTCCGGTGAACTTTTGTATTGGGAAAGTCATCTCCGGTGAACTTTTGTATGGGAAAAGTCATCTCCGGTGAACTTTTGTATTGGAAAGTCATCTCCGGTGAACTTTTGTATGGGAAAAGTCATCTCCGGTGAACTTTTGTATGGGAAAAGTCATCTCCGGTGAACTTTTGTATGGGAAAAGTCATCTCCGGTGAACTTTTGTATTGGGAAAGTCATCTCCGGTGAACTTTTGTATGGGAAAAGTCATCTCCGGTGAACTTTTGTATGGGAAAAGTCATCTCCGGTGAACTTTTGTATTGGGAAAGTCATCTCCGGTGAACTTTTGTATTGGGAAAGTCATCTCCGGTGAACTTTTGTATGGGAAAAGTCATCTCCGGTGAACTTTTGTATTGGGAAAGTCATCTCCGGTGAACTTTTGTATGGGAAAAGTCATCTCCGGTGAACTTTTGTATTGGGAAAGTCATCTCCGGTGAACTTTTGTATGGGAAAGTCATCTCCGGTGAACTTTTGTATTGGGAAAGTCATCTCCGGTGAACTTTTGTATTGGGAAAGTCATCTCCGGTGAACTTTTGTATTGGGAAAGTCATCTCCGGTGAACTTTTGTATTGGGAAAGTCATCTCCGGTGAACTTTTGTATGGGAAAAGTCATCTCCGGTGAACTTTTGTATTGGGAAAGTCATCTCCGGTGAACTTTTGTATGGGAAAAGTCATCTCCGGTGAACTTTTGTATTGGGAAAGTCATCTCCGGTGAACTTTTGTATGGGAAAAGTCATCTCCGGTGAACTTTTGTATTGGGAAAGTCATCTCCGGTGAACTTTTGTATGGGAAAAATCATCTCCGGTGAACTTTTGTATTGGGAAAGTCATGCCCGGTGAACTTTTGTATTGGGAAAGTCATGCCCGGTGAACTTTTATATTGGGAAAGTCATCTCCGGTGAACTTTTGTATTGGGAAAGTCATCTCCGGTGAACTTTTGTATGGGAAAAGTCATCTCCGGTGAACTTTTGTATGGGAAAAGTCATCTCCGGTGAACTTTTGTATGGGAAAGTCATCTCCGGTGAACTTTTGTATGGGAAAAGTCATCTCCGGTGAACTTTTGTATGGGAAAAGTCATCTCCGGTGAACTTTTGTATTGGGAAAGTCATCTCCGGTGAACTTTTGTATTGGGAAAGTCATCTCCGGTGAACTTTTGTATGGGAAAAGTCATCTCCGGTGAACTTTTGTATTGGGAAAGTCATCTCCGGTGAACTTTTGTATGGGAAAAGTCATCTCTGGTGAACTTTTGTATTGGGAACTTTTGTATTGGGAAAGTCATCTCCGGTGAACTTTTGTATGGGAAAAGTCATCTCCGGTGAACTTTTGTATTGGGAAAGTCATCTCCGGTGAACTTTTGTATGGGAAAAGTCATCTCCGGTGAACTTTTGTATTGGGAAAGTCATCTCCGGTGAACTTTTGTATTGGGAAAGTCATCTCCGGTGAACTTTTGTATGGGAAAAGTCATCTCCGGTGAACTTTTGTATGGGAAAAGTCATCTCCGGTGAACTTTTGTATTGGGAAAGTCATCTCCGGTGAACTTTTGTATTGGGAAAGTCATCTCCGGTGAACTTTTGTATGGGAAAAGTCATCTCCGGTGAACTTTTGTATTGGGAAAGTCATCTCCGGTGAACTTTTGTATGGGAAAAGTCATCTCCGGTGAACTTTTGTATTGGGAAAGTCATCTCCGGTGAACTTTTGTATGGGAAAAGTCATCTCCGGTGAACTTTTGTATTGGGGAAAGTCATCTCCGGTGAACTTTTGTATTGGGAAAGTCATCTCCGGTGAACTTTTGTATTGGGAAAGTCATCTCCGGTGAACTTTTGTATTGGGAAAGTCATCTCCGGTGAACTTTTGTATGGGAAAAGTCATCTCCGGTGAACTTTTGTATTGGGAAAGTCATCTCCGGTGAACTTTTGTATGGGAAAAGTCATCTCCGGTGAACTTTTGTATTGGGAAAGTCATCTCCGGTGAACTTTTGTATGGGAAAAGTCATCTCCGGTGAACTTTTGTATTGGGAAAGTCATCTCCGGTGAACTTTTGTATGGGAAAAATCATCTCCGGTGAACTTTTGTATTGGGAAAGTCATGCCCGGTGAACTTTTGTATTGGGAAAGTCATGCCCGGTGAACTTTTGTATTGGGAAAGTCATGCCCGGTGAACTTTTATATTGGGAAAGTCATCTCCGGTGAACTTTTATATTGGGAAAGTCATCTCCGGTGAACTTTTGTATGGGAAAAGTCATCTCCGGTGAACTTTTGTATTGGGAAAGTCATCTCCGGTGAACTTTTGTATGGGAAAGTCATCTCCGGTGAACTTTTGTATGGGAAAAGTCATCTCCGGTGAACTTTTGTATGGGAAAAGTCATCTCCGGTGAACTTTTGTATTGGGAAAGTCATCTCCGGTGAACTTTTGTATTGGGAAAGTCATCTCCGGTGAACTTTTGTATGGGAAAAGTCATCTCCGGTGAACTTTTGTATTGGGAAAGTCATCTCCGGTGAACTTTTGTATGGGAAAAGTCATCTCCGGTGAACTTTTGTATTGGGAAAGTCATCTCCGGTGAACTTTTGTATGGGAAAAGTCATCTCCGGTGAACTTTTGTATTGGGAAAGTCATCTCCGGTGAACTTTTGTATTGGGAAAGTCATCTCCGGTGAACTTTTGTATGGGAAAAGTCATCTCCGGTGAACTTTTGTATTGGGAAAGTCATCTCCGGTGAACTTTTGTATGGGAAAAGTCATCTCCGGTGAACTTTTGTATTGGGAAAGTCATGCCCGGTGAACTTTTGTATTGGGAAAGTCATCTCCGGTGAACTTTTGTATTGGGAAAGTCATCTCCGGTGAACTTTTGTATGGGAAAAGTCATCTCCGGTGAACTTTTGTATTGGGAAAGTCATCTCCGGTGAACTTTTGTATTGGGAAAGTCATGCCCGGTGAACTTTTATATTGGGAAAGTCATCTCCGGGGAACTTTTGTATTGGGAAAGTCATCTCCGGTGAACTTTTGTATTGGGAAAGTCATCTCCGGTGAACTTTTGTATGGGAAAGTCATCTCCGGTGAACTTTTGTATGGGAAAAGTCATCTCCGGTGAACTTTTGTATGGGAAAAGTCATCTCCGGTGAACTTTTGTATGGGAAAAGTCATCTCCGGTGAACTTTTGTATGGGAAAAGTCATCTCCGGTGAACTTTTGTATGGGAAAAGTCATCTCCGGTGAACTTTTGTATGGGAAAAGTCATCTCCGGTGAACTTTTGTATTGGAAAAGTCATCTCCGGTGAACTTTTGTATGGGAAAAGTCATCTCCGGTGAACTTTTGTATTGGGAAAGTCATCTCCGGTGAACTTTTGTATGGGAAAAGTCATCTCCGGTGAACTTTTGTATTGGGAAAGTCATCTCCGGTGAACTTTTGTATGGGAAAGTCATCTCCGGTGAACTTTTGTATTGGGAAAGTCATCTCCGGTGAACTTTTGTATGAGAAAAGTCATCTCCGGTGAACTTTTGTATTGGGAAAGTCATCTCCGGTGAACTTTTGTATTGGGAAAGTCATCTCCGGTGAACTTTTGTATTGGGAAAGTCATCTCCGGTGAACTTTTGTATTGGGAAAGTCATCTCCGGTGAACTTTTGTATGGGAAAAGTCATCTCCGGTGAACTTTTGTATTGGGAAAGTCATCTCCGGTGAACTTTTGTATGGGAAAAGTCATCTCCGGTGAACTTTTGTATTGGGAAAGTCATCTCCGGTGAACTTTTGTATGGGAAAAGTCATCTCCGGTGAACTTTTGTATTGGGAAAGTCATCTCCGGTGAACTTTTGTATGGGAAAAATTATCTCCGGTGAACTTTTGTATTGGGAAAGTCATGCCCGGTGAACTTTTGTATTGGGAAAGTCATGCCCGGTGAACTTTTATATTGGGAAAGTCATCTCCGGTGAACTTTTGTATTGGGAAAGTCATCTCCGGTGAACTTTTGTATGGGAAAAGTCATCTCCGGTGAACTTTTGTATTGGGAAAGTCATCTCCGGTGAACTTTTGTATGGGAAAGTCATCTCGGTGAACTTTTGTATGGGGAAAAGTCATCTCCGGTGAACTTTTGTATGGGAAAAGTCATCTCCGGTGAACTTTTGTAATGGGAAAGTCATCTCCGGTGAACTTTTGTATTGGGAAAGTCATCTCCGGTGAACTTTTGTATGGGAAAAGTCATCTCCGGTGAACTTTTGTATTGGGAAAGTCATCTCCGGTGAACTTTTGTATGGGAAAAGTCATCTCCGGTGAACTTTTGTATTGGGAAAGTCATCTCCGGTGAACTTTTGTATGGGAAAAGTCATCTCCGGTGAACTTTTGTATTGGGAAAGTCATCTCCGGTGAACTTTTGTATTGGGAAAGTAATCTCCGGTGAATCTCCGGTGAACTTTTGTATGGGAAAAGTCATCTCCGGTGAACTTTTGTATTGGGAAAGTCTCTCGGTGAACTTTTGTATGGGAAAAGTCATCTCCGGTGAACTTTTGTATTGGGAAAGTCATGCCCGGTGAACTTTTGTATTGGGAAAGTCATCTCCGGTGAACTTTTGTATTGGGAAAGTCATCTCCGGTGAACTTTTGTATGGGAAAAGTCATCTCCGGTGAACTTTTGTATTGGAAAAGTCATCTCCGGTGAACATTTGTATTGGGAAAGTCATGCCCGGTGAACTTTTATATTGGAAAGTCCATCTCCGTGAACTTTTGTATTGGGAAAGTCATCTCCGATGAACTTTTGTATTTGGGAAAGTCATCTCCGGTGAACTTTTGTATGGGAAAGTCATCTCCGATGAACTTTTGTATGGGAAAAGTCATCTCCGGTGAACTTTTGTATGGGAAAGTCATCTCCGGTGAACTTTGTATTGGGAAAAGTCATCTCCGGTGAACTTTTGTATTGGGAAAGTCATCTCCGGTGAACTTTTGTCTGGGAAAAATCATCTCCGGTGAACTTTTGTATTGGGAAAGTCATCTCCGGTGAACTTTTGTATTGGGAAAGTCATCTCCGGTGAACTTTTGTATTGGGAAAGTCATCTCCGGTGAACTTTTGTATTGGGAAAAGTCATCTCCGGTGAACTTTTGTATGGGAAAAGTCATCTCGGTGAACTTTTGTATGGGAAAAGTCATCTCCGGTGAACTTTGTATGGGAAAAGTCATTCTCCGGTGAACTTTTGTATTGGGAAAGTCATCTCCGGTGAACTTTTGTATTGGGAAAGTCATCTCCGGTGAACTTTTGTATTGGGAAAGTCATCTCCGGTGAACTTTTGTATGGGAAAAGTCATCTCCGGTGAACTTTTGTATTGGGAAGTCATCTCCGGTGAACTTTTGTATTGGGAAAGTCATGCCCCGGTGAACTTTTGTATTGGGAAAGTCATCTCCGGTGAACTTTTGTATTGGGAAAGTCATCTCCGGTGAACTTTTGTATTGGGAAAGTCATCTCCGGTGAACTTTTGTATTGGGAAAGTCATCTCCGGTGAACTTTTGTATTGGAAAAGTCATCTCCGGTGAACTTTTGTATTGGGAAAGTCATCTCCGGTGAACTTTTGTATTGGGGAAAGTCATCTCCGGTGAACTTTTGTATGGGGAAAAGTCATCTCCGGTGAACTTTTGTATTGGGAAAGTCATCTCCGGTGAACTTTTGTATGGAAAAGTCATCTCCGGTGAACTTTTGTATTGGGAAAGTCATGCCCGTGAACTTTTGTATTGGGAAAGTCATGCCCGGTGAACTTTTGTATGGGAAAAGTCATCTCCGGTGAACTTTTGTATTGGGAAAGTCATCTCCGGTGAACTTTTGTATGGGAAAAGTCATCTCCGGTGAACTTTTGTATTGGGAAAGTCATCTCCCGGTGAACTTTTGTATGGGAAAAGTCATCTCCGGTGAACTTTTGTATTGGGAAAGTCATCTCCGGTGAACTTTTGTATGGGAAAAGTCATCTCCAGTGAACTTTTGTATTGGGAAAGTCATGCCCGGTGAACTTTTGTATTGGGAAAGTCATGCCCGGTGAACTTTTGTATGGGAAAAGTCATCTCCGGTGAACTTTTGTATGGGAAAAGTCTCTCCGGTGAACTTTTGTATGGGGAAAAGTCATCTCCGGTGAACTTTTGTATGGGAAAAGTCATCTCCGGTGAACTTTTGTATTGGGAAAGGTCATCTCCGGGGAACTTTTGTATGGGAAAAGTCATCTCCGGTGAACTTTTGTATTGGGAAAGTCATCTCCGGTGAACTTTTGTATGGGAAAAGTCATCTCAGGTGAACTTTTGTAGGTTGGTAAGTCATCTCTGAACGTGCTTTTGTATGGGAAAAGTCATCTCCGGTGAACTTTGTATTGGGAAAGTCATCTCCGGTGAACTTTTGTATTGGGAAAGTCATCTCCGGTGAACTTTTGTATTGGGAAAGTCATCTCCGGTGAACTTTTGTATTGGGAAAGTCATCTCCGGTGAACTTTTGTATGGGAAAAGTCATCTCCGGTGAACTTTTGTATTGGGAAAGTCATCTCCGGTGAACTTTTGTATTGGGAAAGTCATCTCCGGTGAACTTTTGTATGGGAAAAGTCATCTCCGGTGAACTTTTGTATTGGGAAAGTCATCTCCGGTGAACTTTTTGTATGGGAAAAGTCATCTCCTGTGAACTTTTGTATGGGAAAAGTCATCTCCGGTGAACTTTTGTATGGGAAAAGTCATCTCCGGTGAACTTTTGTATTGGGAAAGTCATCTCCGGTGAACTTTTGTATGGGAAAAGTCATCTCCGGTGAACTTTTGTATGGGAAAAGTCATCTCCGGTGAACTTTTGTATTGGGAAAGTCATCTCCGGTGAACTTTTGTATTGGGAAAGTCATCTCCGGTGAACTTTTGTATGGGAAAAGTCATCTCCGGTGAACTTTTGTATTGGGAAAGTCATCTCCGGTGAACTTTTGTATGGGAAAAGTCATCTCCGGTGACTTTTGTATTGGGAAAGTCATCTCCGGTGAACTTTTGTATGGGAAAAGTCATCTCCGGTGAACTTTTGTATTGGGAAAGTCATCTCCGGTGAACTTTTGTATGGGAAAGTCATCTCCGGTGAACTTTTGTATGGGAAAAGTCATCTCCGGTGAACTTTTGTATTGGGAAAGTCATCTCCGGTGAACTTTTGTATGGGAAAAGTCATCTCCGGTGAACTTTTGTATGGGAAAGTCATCTCCGGTGAACTTTTGTATGGGAAAAGTCATCTCCGGTGAACTTTTGTATTGGGAAAGTCATCTCCGGTGAACTTTTGTATGGGAAAATCATCTCCGGTGAACTTTTGTATTGGGAAAGTCATGCCGGTGAACTTTTGTATTGGGAAAGTCATGCCCGGTGAACTTTTGTATTGGGAAAGTCATGCCCGGTGAACTTTTATATTGGGAAAGTCATCTCCGGTGAACTTTTGTATTGGGAAAGTCATCTCCGGTGAACTTTTGTATGGGAAAAGTCATCTCCGGTGAACTTTTGTATGGGAAAAGTCATCTCCGGTGAACTTTTGTATGGGAAAGTCATCTCCGGTGAACTTTTGTATGGGAAAAGTCATCTCCGGTGAACTTTTGTATGGGAAAAGTCATCTCCGGTGAACTTTTGTATTGGGAAAGTCATCTCCGGTGAACTTTTGTATTGGGAAAGTCATCTCCGGGTGAACTTTTGTATGGGGAAAAGTCATCTCCGGTGAACTTTGTATTGGGAAAGTCATCTCCGGTGAACTTTTGTATGGGAAAAGCCATCTCGGGTGAACTTTTGTATTGGGAACTTTTGTATTGGAAAGTCATCTCCGGTGAACTTTTGTATGGGAAAAGTCATCTCCGGTGAACTTTTGTATTGGGAAAGTCATCTCCGGTGAACTTTTGTATGGGAAAAGTCATCTCCGGTGAACTTTTGTATTGGGAAAGTCATCTCCGGTGAACTTTTGTATTGGGAAAGTCATCTCCGGTGAACTTTTGTATGGGAAAAGTCATCTCCGGTGAACTTTTGTATGGGAAAAGTCATCTCCGGTGAACTTTTGTATGGGAAAATTATCTCCGGTGAACTTTTGTATGGGAAAAGTCATCTCCGGTGAACTTTTGTATGGGAAAAGTCATCTCCGGTGAACTTTTGTATTGGGAAAGTCATCTCCGGTGAACTTTTGTATTGGGAAAGTCATGCCCGGTGAACTTTTGTATTGGGAAAGTCATGCCCGGTGAACTTTTGTTTTGGGAAAGTCATGCCCGGTGAACTTTTGTATTGGGAAAGTCATCTCCGGTGAACTTTTGTATGGGAAAAGTCATCTCCGGTGAACTTTTGTATTGGGAAAGTCATGCCCGGTGAACTTTTGTATTGGGAAAGTCATCTCGGTGAACTTTTGTATGGGAAAAGTCATCTCCGGTGAACTTTTGTATTGGGAAAGTCATGCCCGGTGAACTTTTGTATTGGGAAAGTCATGCCCGGTGAACTTTTGTATTGGGAAAGTCATCTCCGGTGAACTTTTGTATTGGGAAAGTCATGCCCGGTGAACTTTTGTATTGGGAAAGTCATCTCCGGTGAACTTTTGTATTGGGAAAGTCATCTCCGGTGAACTTTTGTATGGGAAAAGTCATCTCCGGTGAACTTTTGTATTGGGAAAGTCATCTCCGGTGAACTTTTGTATTGGGAAAGTCATGTCCGGTGAACTTTTGTATTGGGAAAGTCATCTCCGGTGAACTTTTGTATTGGGAAAGTCATTCTCCGGTGAACTTTTGTATTGGGAAAGTCATCTCCGGTGAACTTTTGTATTGGGAAAGTCATCTCCGGTGAACTTTTGTATTGGGAAAGTCATCTCCGGTGAACTTTTGTATTGGGAAAGTCATCTCCGGTGAACTTTTGTATGGGAAAAGTCATCTCCGGTGAACTTTTGTATTGGGAAAGTCATCTCCGGTGAACTTTTGTATTGGGAAAGTCATCTCCGGTGAACTTTTGTATGGGAAAGTCATCTCCGGTGAACTTTTGTATTGGGAAAGTCATCTCCGGTGAACTTTTGTATGGGAAAAGTCATCTCCGGTGAACTTTTGTATTGGGAAAGTCATCTCCGGTGAACTTTTGTATGGGAAAAGTCATCTCCGGTGAACTTTTGTATTGGGAAAGTCATCTCCGGTGAACTTTTGTATGGGAAAAGTCATCTCCCGGTGAACTTTTGTATTGGGAAAGTCATCTCCGGTGAACTTTTGTATGGGAAAAGTCATCTCCGGTGAACTTTTGTATGGGAAAAAGTCATCTCCGGTGAACTTTTGTATTGGGAAAGTCATCTCCGGTGAACTTTTGTATGGGAAAAGTCATCTCCGGTGAACTTTTGTATGGGAAAAGTCATCTCCGGTGAACTTTTGTATTGGGAAAGTCATGCCCGGTGAACTTTTGTATTGGGAAAGTCATGCCCGGTGAACTTTTGTATTGGGAAAGTCATGCCCGGTGAACTTTTGTATGGGAAAAGTCATCTCCGGTGAACTTTTGTATGGGAAAAGTCATCTACGGTGAACTTTTGTATTGGGAAAGTCATCTCCGGTGAACTTTTGTATGGGAAAAATCATCTCCGGTGAACTTTTGTATTGGGAAAGTCATGCCCGGTGAATTTTTGTATTGGGAAAAGTCATCTCCGGTGAACTTTTATATTGGAAAAGTCATACCCGGTGAACTTTTGTATTGGGAAAGTCATCTCCGGTGAACTTTTGTATTGGGAAAGTCATGCCCGGTGAACTTTTGTATTGGGAAAGTCATGCCCGGTGAACTTTTGTATTGGGAAAGTCATCTCCGGTGAACTTTTGTATTGGGAAAGTCATGCCCGGTGAACTTTTGTATTGGGAAAGTCATCTCCGGTGAACTTTTGTATTGGGAAAGTCATGCCGGTGAACTTTTGTATTGGGAAAGTCATCTCCGGTGAACTTTTGTATTGGGAAAGTCATCTCCGGTGAACTTTTGTATGGGAAAAGTCATCTCCGGTGAACTTTTGTATTGGGAAAGTCATCTCCGGTGAACTTTTGTATTGGGAAAGTCATGTCCGGTGAACTTTTGTATTGGGAAAGTCATCTCCGGTGAACTTTTGTATTGGGAAAGTCATCTCCGGTGAACTTTTGTATTGGGAAAGTCATCTCCGGTGAACTTTTGTATTGGGAAAGTCATCTCCGGTGAACTTTTGTATTGGGAAAGTCATCTCCGGTGAACTTTTGTATTGGGAAAGTCATCTCCGGTGAACTTTTGTATGGGAAAAGTCATCTCCGGTGAACTTTTGTATTGGGAAAGTCATCTCCGGTGAACTTTTGTATTGGGAAAGTCATCTCCGGTGAACTTTTGTATGGGAAAAGTCATCTCCGGTGAACTTTTGTATTGGGAAAGTCATCTCCGGTGAACTTTTGTATGGGAAAAGTCATCTCCGGTGAACTTTTGTATTGGGAAAGTCATCTCCGGTGAACTTTTGTATGGGAAAAGTCATCTCCGGTGAACTTTTGTATTGGGAAAGTCATCTCCGGTGAACTTTTGTATGGGAAAAGTCATCTCCGGTGAACTTTTGTATTGGGAAAGTCATCTCCGGTGAACTTTTGTATGGGAAAAGTCATCTCCGGTGAACTTTTGTATGGGAAAAGTCATCTCCGGTGAACTTTTGTATTGGGAAAGTCATCTCCGGTGAACTTTTGTATGGGAAAAGTCATCTCCGGTGAACTTTTGTATGGGAAAAGTCATCTCCGGTGAACTTTTGTATTGGGAAAGTCATGCCCGGTGAACTTTTGTATTGGGAAAGTCATGCCGGTGAACTTTTGTATGGGAAAGTCATGCCCGGTGAACTTTTGTATGGGAAAGTCATCTCCGGTGAACTTTTGTATGGGAAAAGTCATCTACGGTGAACTTTTGTATTGGGAAAGTCATCTCCGGTGAACTTTTGTATGGGAAAAATCATCTCGGTGAACTTTTGTATTGGGAAAGTCATGCCCGGTGAATTTTTGTATTGGGAAAAGTCATCTCCGGTGAACTTTTATATTGGAAAAGTCATACCCGGTGAACTTTTGTATTGGGAAAGTCATCTCCGGTGAACTTTTGTATTGGGAAAGTCATGCCCGGTGAACTTTTGTATTGGGAAAGTCATGCCCGGTGAACTTTTGTATTGGGAAAGTCATCTCCGGTGAACTTTTGTATTGGGAAAGTCATGCCCGGTGAACTTTTGTATTGGGAAAGTCATCTCCGGTGAACTTTTGTATTGGGAAAGTCATCTCCGGTGAACTTTTGTATGGGAAAAGTCATCTCCGGTGAACTTTTGTATTGGGAAAGTCATCTCCGGTGAACTTTTGTATTGGGAAAGTCATCTCCGGTGAACTTTTGTATTGGGAAAGTCATCTCCGGTGAACTTTGTATTGGGAAAGTCATCTCCGGTGAACTTTTGTATTGGGAAAGTCATCTCCGGTGAACTTTTGTATTGGAAAGTCATCTCCGGTGAACTTTTGTATTGGGAAAGTCATCTCCGGTGAACTTTTGTATGGGAAAAGTCATCTCCGGTGAACTTTTGTATTGGGAAAGTCATCTCCGGTGAACTTTTGTATTGGGAAAGTCATCTCCGGTGAACTTTTGTATGGGAAAAGTCATCTCCGGTGAACTTTTGTATTGGGAAAGTCATCTCCGGTGAACTTTTGTATGGGAAAAGTCATCTCCGGTGAACTTTTGTATGGAAAAGTCATCTCCGGTGAACTTTTGTATGGGAAAAGTCATCTCCGGTGAACTTTTGTATTGGAAAGTCATCTCCGGTGAACTTTTGTATTGGGAAAAGTCATGCCCGGTGAACTTTTGTATTGGGAAAGTCATGCCCGGTGAACTTTTATATTGGGAAAGTCATCTCCGGTAAACTTTTGTATGGGAAAAGTCATCTCCGGTGAACTTTTGTATTGGGAAAGTCATCTCCGGTGAACTTTTGTATTGGGAAAGTCATCTCCGGTGAACTTTTGTATTGGGAAAGTCATCTCCGGTGAACTTTTGTATTGGGAAAGTCATCTCCGGTGAACTTTTGTATGGGAAAAGTCATCTCCGGTGAACTTTTGTATGGGAAAAGTCATCTCCGGTGAACTTTTGTATTGGGAAAGTCATCTCCGGTGAACTTTTGTATTGGGAAAGTCATCTCCGGTGAACTTTTGTATGGGAAAAGTCATCTCCGGTGAACTTTTATATTGGGAAAGTCATCTCCGGTGAACTTTTGTATTGGGAAAGTCGTGCCCGGTGAACTTTTGTATTGGGAAAGTCATCTCCGGTGAACTTTTGTATTGGGAAAGTCATCTCCGGTGAACTTTTGTATGGGAAAAGTCATCTCCGGTGAACTTTTGTATGGGAAAAGTCATCTCCGGTGAACTTTTGTATTGGGAAAGTCATCTCCGGTGAACTTTTGTATTGGGAAAGTCATCTCCGGTGAACTTTTGTATGGGAAAAGTCATCTCCGGTGAACTTTTATATTGGGAAAGTCATCTCCGGTGAACTTTTGTAGTGGGAAAGTCATCTCCGGTGAACTTTTGTATTGGGAAAGTCATGCCCGGTGAACTTTTGTATTGGGAAAGTCATCTCCGGTGAACTTTTGTATTGGGAAAGTCATGCCCGGTGAACTTTTGTATTGGGAAAGTAATCTCAGGTGAAATTTTATATTGGGAAAGTCATCTCCGGTGAACTTTTGTATTGGGAAAGTCGTGCCCGGTGAACTTTTGTATTGGGAAAGTCATGCCCGGTGAACTTTTATATTGGGAAAGTCATCTCCGGTGAACTTTTGTATGGGAAAAGTCATCTCCGGTGAACTTTTGTATGGGAAAAGTCATCTCCGGTGAACTTTTGTATTGGGAAAGTCATCTCCGGTGAACTTTTGTATGGGAAAAGTCATCTCCGGTGAACTTTTGTATTGGGAAAGTCATCTCCGGTGAACTTTTGTATGGGAAAAGTCATCTCCGGTGAACTTTTGTATTGGGAAAGTCATCTCCGGTGAACTTTTGTATGGGAAAAGTCATCTCCGGTGAACTTTTGTATGGGAAAAGTCATCTCCGGTGAACTTTTGTATTGGGAAAGTCATCACCGGTGAACTTTTGTATTGGGAAAGTCATCTCCGGTGAACTTTTGTATTGGGAAAGTCATCTCCGGTGAACTTTTGTATTGGGAAAGTCATCTCCGGTGAACTTTTATATTGGGAAAGTCATGCCCGGTGAACTTTTGTATGGGAAAAGTCATCTCCGGTGAACTTTTGTATTGGGAAAGTCATCTCCGGTGAACTTTTGTATGGGAAAAATCATCTCCGGTGAACTTTTGTATTGGAAAAGTCATCTCCGGTGAACTTTTGTATGGGAAAAGTCATCTCCGGTGAACTTTTGTATTGGGAAAGTCATCTCCGGTGAACTTTTATATTGGGAAAGTCATGCCCGGTGAACTTTTGTATTGGGAAAGTCATCTCCGGTGAACTTTTGTATTGGGAAAGTCATCTCCGGTGAACTTTTGTATTGGGAAAGTCATCTCCGGTGAACTTTTGTATGGGAAAAGTCATCTCCGGTGAACTTTTGTATTGGGAAAGTCATCTCCGGTGAACTTTTGTATGGGAAAGTCATGCCCGGTGAACTTTTATATTGGGAAAGTCATCTCCGGTGAACTTTTGTATTGGGAAAGTCATGCCCGGTGAACTTTTGTATTGGGAAAGTCATGCCCGGTGAACTTTTGTATTGGGAAAGTCATGCCCGGTGAACTTTTGTATTGGGAAAGTCGTGCCCGGTGAACTTTTGTATTGGGAAAGTCATGCCCGGTGAACTTTTGTATTGGGAAAGTCATGCCCGGTGAACTTTTGTATCGGGAAAGTCATGCCCGGTGAACTTTTGTATGGGAAAGTCATCTCCGGTGAACTTTTGTATTGGGAAAGTCATCTCCGGTGAACTTTTGTATGGGAAAAGTCATCTCCGGTGAACTTTTGTATTGGGAAAGTCATCTCCGGTGAACTTTTGTATGGGAAAAGTCATCTCCGGTGAACTTTTGTATGGGAAAAGTCATCTCCGGTGAACTTTTGTATTGGGAAAGTCATCTCCGGTGAACTTTTGTATTGGGAAAGTCATCTCCGGTGAACTTTTGTATTGGGAAAGTCATCTCCGGTGAACTTTTGTATTGGGAAAGTCATCTCCGGTGAACTTTTATATTGGGAAAGTCATGCCCGGTGAACTTTTGTATGGGAGAAGTCATCTCCGGTGAACTTTTGTATTGGGAAAGTCATCTCCGGTGAACTTTTGTATGGGAAAAATCATCTCCGGTGAACTTTTGTATTGGAAAAGTCATCTCCGGTGAACTTTTGTATGGGAAAAGTCATCTCCGGTGAACTTTTGTATTGGGAAAGTCATCTCCGGTGAACTTTTATATTGGGAAAGTCATGCCCGGTGAACTTTTGTATTGGGAAAGTCATCTCCGGTGAACTTTTGTATTGGGAAAGTCATCTCCGGTGAACTTTTGTATTGGGAAAGTCATCTCCGGTGAACTTTTGTATTGGAAAAGTCATCTCCGGTGAACTTTTGTATTGGGAAAGTCATCTCCGGTGAACTTTTGTATGGGAAAATCATGCCCGGTGAACTTTTATATTGGGAAAGTCATCTCCGGTGAACTTTTGTATTGGGAAAGTCATCTCCGGTGAACTTTTGTATTGGGAAAGTCATCTCCGGTGAACTTTTGTATTGGGAAAGTCATCTCCGGTGAACTTTTGTATGGGAAAAGTCATCTCCGGTGAACTTTTGTATTGGGAAAGTCATCTCCGGTGAACTTTTGTATGGGAAAAGTCATCTCCGGTGAACTTTTGTATTGGGAAAGTCATCTCCGGTGAACTTTTGTATGGGAAAAGTCATCTCCGGTGAACTTTTGTATGGGAAAAGTCATCTCCGGTGAACTTTTGTATGGGAAAAGTCATCTCCGGTGACTTTTGTATTGGGAAAGTCATCTCCGGTGAACTTTTGTATGGGAAAAGTCATCTCCGGTGAACTTTTGTATGGGAAAAGTCATCTCCGGTGAACTTTTGTATTGGGAAAGTCATCTCCGGTGAACTTTTGTATGGGAAAATTCATGCCCGGTGAACTTTTGTATTGGGAAAGTCATCTCCGGTGAACTTTTGTATTGGGAAAGTCATGCCCGGTGAACTTTTGTATTGGGAAAGTCATGCCCGGTGAACTTTTGTATTGGGAAAGTCATGCCCGGTGAACTTTTGTATGGGAAAAGTCATCTCCGGTGAACTTTTGTATGGGAAAAGTCATCTCCGGTGAACTTTTGTATGGGAAAAGTCATCTCCGGTGAACTTTTGTATTGGGAAAGTCATCTCCGGTGAACTTTTGTATGGGAAAAGTCATCTCCGGTGAACTTTTGTATGGGAAAAGTCATCTCCGGTGAACTTTTGTATTGGGAAAGTCATCTCCGGTGATTTTTTGTATTGGGAAAGTCATCTCCGGTGAACTTTTGTATTGGGAAAGTCATCTCCGGTGAACTTTTGTATGGGAAAAGTCATCTCCGGTGAACTTTTGTATTGGGAAAGTCATCTCCGGTGAACTTTTGTATGGGAAAAGTCATCTCCGGTGAACTTTTGTATTGGGAAAGTCATCTCCGGTGAACTTTTGTATGGGAAAAGTCATCTCCGGTGAACTTTTGTATGGGAAAAGTCATCTCCGGTGAACTTTTGTATGGAAAAGTCATCTCCGGTGAACTTTTGTATTGGGAAAGTCATCTCCGGTGAACTTTTGTAATGGGAAAGTCATCTCCGGTGAACTTTTGTATTGGGAAAGTCATCTCCGGTGAAACTTTTGTATGGGAAAAGTCATCTCCTGTGAACTTTTGTATTGGGAAAGTCATCTCCGGTGAACTTTTGTATGGGAAAAGTCATGCCCGCTGAACTTTTATATTGGGAAAGTCATCTCCGGTGAACTTTTGTATTGGGAAAGTCATGCCCGGTGAACTTTTGTATTGGGAAAGTCATGCCCGGTGAACTTTTATATTGGGAAAGTCATCTCCGGTGAACTTTTGTATTGGGAAAGTCATCTCCGGTGAACTTTTGTATGGGAAAAGTCATCTCCGGTGAACTTTTGTATTGGGAAAGTCATCTCCGGTGAACTTTTGTATTGGGAAAGTCATCTCCGGTGAACTTTTGTATGGGAAAAGTCATCTCCGGTGAACTTTTGTATTGGGAAAGTCATCTCCGGTGAACTTTTGTATGGGAAAAGTCATCTCCGGTGAACTTTTGTATTGGGAAAGTCATCTCCGGTGAACTTTTGTATGGGAAAAGTCATCTCCGGTGAACTTTTGTATTGGGAAAGTCATCTCCGGTGAACTTTTGTATTGGGAAAGTCATCTCCGGTGAACTTTTGTATTGGGAAAGTCATCTCCGGTGAACTTTTGTATGGGAAAAGTCATCTCCGGTGAACTTTTGTATTGGGAAAGTCATCTCCGGTGAACTTTTGTATGGGAAAAGTCATGCCCGCTGAACTTTTATATTGGGAAAGTCATCTCCGGTGAACTTTTGTATTGGGAAAGTCATGCCCGGTGAACTTTTGTATTGGGAAAGTCATGCCCGGTGAACTTTTATATTGGGAAAGTCATCTCCGGTGAACTTTTGTATTGGGAAAGTCATCTCCGGTGAACTTTTGTATGGGAAAAGTCATGCCCGGTGAACTTTTATATTGGGAAAGTCATCTCCGGTGAACTTTTTGTATTGGGAAAGTCATCTCCGGTGAACTTTTGTATGGGAAAGTCATCTCCGGTGAACTTTTGTATGGGAAAAGTCATCTCCGGTGAACTTTTGTATTGGGAAAGTCATCTCCGGTGAACTTTTGTATGGGAAAAATCATCTCCGGTGAACTTTTGTATTGGAAAAGTCATCTCCGGTGAACTTTTGTATGGGAAAAGTCATCTCCGGTGAACTTTTGTATTGGGAAAGTCATCTCCGGTGAACTTTTATATTGGGAAAGTCATCTCCGGTGAACTTTTGTATTGGGAAAGTCATCTCCGGTGAACTTTTGTATTGGGAAAGTCATCTCCGGTGAACTTTTGTATGGGAAAAGTCATCTCCGGTGAACTTTTGTATTGGGAAAGTCATGCCCTGTGAACTTTTGTATTGGGAAAGTCATCTCCGGTGAACTTTTGTATTGGGAAAGTCATCTCCGGTGAACTTTTGTATGGGAAAAGTCATCTCCGGTGAACTTTTGTATTGGGAAAGTCATCTCCGGCGAACTTTTGTATTGGGAAAGTCATCTCCGGTGAACTTTTGTATTGGGAAAGTCATGCCCGGTGAACTTTTGTTTTGGGAAAGTCATGCCCGGTGAACTTTTGTATTGGGAAAGTCATGCCCGGTGAACTTTTGTATTGGGAAAGTCATGCCCGGTGAACTTTTGTATGGGAAAAGTCATCTCCGGTGAACTTTTGTATTGGAAAGTCATCTCCGGTGAACTTTTGTATTGGGAAAGTCATCTCCGGTGAACTTTTGTATGGGAAAAGTCATCTCCGGTGAACTTTTGTATTGGGAAAGTCATGACCGGTGAACTTTTGTATTGGAAAAGTCATCTCCGGTGAACTTTTGTATTGGGAAAGTCATCTCCGGTGAACTTTTGTATTGGGAAAGTCATCTCCGGTGAACTTTTGTATGGGAAAAGTCATCTCCGGTGAACTTTTGTATGGGAAAAGTCATCTCCGGTGAACTTTTGTATGGGAAAAGTCATCTCCGGTGAACTTTTGTATTGGGAAAGTCATCTCCGGTGAACTTTTGTATGGGAAAAGTCATCTCCGGTGAACTTTTGTATGGGAAAAGTCATCTCCGGTGAACTTTTGTATTGGGAAAGTCATCTCCGGTGAACTTTTGTATGGGAAAATTCATGCCCGGTGAACTTTTGTATTGGGAAAGTCATCTCCGGTGAACTTTTGTATTGGGAAAGTCATGCCCGGTGAACTTTTGTATTGGGAAAGTCATGCCCGGTGAACTTTTGTATTGGGAAAGTCATGCCCGGTGAACTTTTGTATGGGAAAAGTCATCTCCGGTGAACTTTTGTATGGGAAAAGTCATCTCCGGTGAACTTTTGTATGGGAAAAGTCATCTCCGGTGAACTTTTGTATTGGGAAAAGTCATCTCCGGTGAACTTTTGTATGGGAAAAGTCATCTCCGGTGAACTTTTGTATGGGAAAAGTCATCTCCGGTGAACTTTTGTATTGGGAAAGTCATCTCCGGTGAACTTTTGTATTGGGAAAGTCATCTCCGGTGAACTTTTGTATTGGGAAAGTCATCTCCGGTGAACTTTTGTATGGGAAAGTCATCTCCGGTGAACTTTTGTATTGGGAAAGTCATCTCCGGTGAACTTTTGTATGGGAAAAGTCATCTCCGGTGAACTTTTGTATTGGGAAAGTCATCTCCGGTGAACTTTTGTATGGGAAAAGTCATCTCCGGTGAACTTTTGTATGGGAAAAGTCATCTCCGGTGAACTTTTGTATGGGAAAAGTCATCTCCGGTGAACTTTTGTATTGGGAAAGTCATCTCCGGTGAACTTTTGTATTGGGAAAGTCATCTCCGGTGAACTTTTGTATTGGGAAAAGTCATCTCCGGTGAACTTTTGTATGGGGAAAGTCATCTCCGGTGAACTTTTGTATTGGGAAAGTCATCTCCGGTGAACTTTTGTATGGGAAAAGTCATGCCCGCTGAACTTTTATATTGGGAAAGTCATCTCCCGGTGAACTTTTGTATTGGGAAAGTCATGCCCGGTGAACTTTTGTATTGGGAAAGTCATGCCCGGTGAACTTTTATATTGGGAAAGTCATCTCCGGTGAACTTTTGTATTGGGAAAGTCATCTCCGGTGAACTTTTGTATGGGAAAAGTCATCTCCGGTGAACTTTTGTATTGGGAAAGTCATCTCCGGTGAACTTTTGTATTGGGAAAGTCATCTCCGGTGAACTTTTGTATGGGAAAAGTCATCTCCGGTGAACTTTTGTATTGGGAAAGTCATCTCCGGTGAACTTTTGTATGGGAAAAGTCATCTCCGGTGAACTTTTGTATTGGGAAAGTCATCTCCGGTGAACTTTTGTATGGGAAAAGTCATCTCCGGTGAACTTTTGTATTGGGAAAGTCATCTCCGGTGAACTTTTGTATTGGGAAAGTCATCTCCGGTGAACTTTTGTATTGGGAAAGTCATCTCCGGTGAACTTTTGTATGGGAAAAGTCATCTCCGGTGAACTTTTGTATTGGGAAAGTCATCTCCGGTGAACTTTTGTATGGGAAAAGTCATGCCCGCTGAACTTTTATATTGGGAAAGTCATCTCCGGTGAACTTTTGTATTGGGAAAGTCATGCCCGGTGAACTTTTGTATTGGGAAAGTCATCTCCGGTGAACTTTTGTATTGGGAAAGTCATGCCCGGTGAACTATTGTTTTGGGAAAGTCATGCCCGGTGAACTTTTGTATTGGGAAAGTCATGCCCGGTGAACTTTTGTATTGGGAAAGTCATGCCCGGTGAACTTTTGTATGGAAAAGTCATCTCCGGTGAACTTTTGTATTGGGAAAGTCATCTCCGGTGAACTTTTGTATTGGGAAAGTCATCTCCGGTGAACTTTTGTATGGGAAAAGTCATCTCCGGTGAACTTTTGTATTGGGAAAGTCATCTCCGGTGAACTTTTATATTGGGAAAGTCATCTCCGGTGAACTTTTGTATGGGAAAAGTCATCTCCGGTGAACTTTTGTATTGGGAAAGTCATCTCCGGTGAACTTTTGTATGGGAAAAGTCATCTCCGGTGAACTTTTGTATTGGGAAAGTCATCTCCGGTGAACTTTTGTATGGGAAAAGTCATGCCCGCTGAACTTTTATATTGGGAAAGTCATCTCCGGTGAACTTTTGTATTGGGAAAGTCATGCCCGGTGAACTTTTGTATTGGGAAAGTCATGCCCGGTGAACTTTTATATTGGGAAAGTCATCTCCGGTGAACTTTTGTATTGGGAAAGTCATCTCCGGTGAACTTTTGTATGGGAAAAGTCATGCCCGGTGAACTTTTATATTGGGAAAGTCATCTCCGGTGAACTTTTGTATTGGGAAAGTCATCTCCGGTGAACTTTTGTATGGGAAAAGTCATCTCCGGTGAACTTTTGTATTGGAAAGTCATCTCCGGTGAACTTTTGTATGGGAAAAATCATCTCCGGTGAACTTTTGTATTGGAAAAGTCATCTCCGGTGAACTTTTGTATTGGGAAAGTCATCTCCGGTGAACTTTTGTATTGGGAAAGTCATCTCCGGTGAACTTTATATTGGGAAAGTCATCTCCGGTGAACTTTTGTATTGGGAAAGTCATCTCCGGTGAACTTTTGTATTGGGAAAGTCATCTCCGGTGAACTTTTGGTATGGGAAAAGTCATCTCCGGTGAACTTTTGTATTGGGAAAGTCATCTCCGGTGAACTTTTGTATGGAAAAAATCATCTCCGGTGAACTTTTGTATTGGAAAAGTCATCTCCGGTGAACTTTTGTATTGGGAAAGTCATCTCCGGTGAACTTTTGTATTGGGAAAGTCATCTCCGGTGAACTTTTATATTGGGAAAGTCATCTCCGGTGAACTTTTGTATTGGGAAAGTCATCTCCGGTGACTTTTGTATTGGGAAAGTCATCTCCGGTGAACTTTTGTATGGGAAAAGTCATCTCCGGTGAACTTTTGTATTTGGGAAAGTCATGCCCGGTGAACTTTGTATTGGAAAGTCTGCCCTGTGAACTTTTGTATTGGGAAAGTCATCTCCGGTGAACTTTTGTATGGGAAAGTCATCTCCGGTGAACTTTTGTATGGGAAAATCATCTCCGGTGAACTTTTGTATTGGGAAAGTCATCTCCGGTGAACTTTTGTATTGGGAAAGTCATCTCCGGTGAACTTTTGTAATGGGCAAAAGTCATGCCGGTAAACTTTTGTTTTGGGAAAGTCATGCCCGGTGAACTTTTGTATTGGGAAAGTCATGCCCGGTGAACTTTTGTATGGGAAAAGTCATCTCCGGTGAACTTTTGTATTGGGAAAGTCATGCCCTGTGAACTTTTGTATTGGGAAAGTCATCTCCGGTGAACTTTTGTATTGGGAAAGTCATCTCCGGTGAACTTTTGTATGGGAAAAGTCATCTCCGGTGAACTTTTGTATTGGGAAAGTCATCTCCGGTGAACTTTTGTATTGGGAAAGTCATCTCCGGTGAACTTTTGTATTGGGAAAGTCATGCCCGGTGAACTTTTGTTTTGGGAAAGTCATGCCCGGTGAAATTTTGTATTGGAAAAGTCATGCCCGGTGAACTTTTGTATTGGGAAAGTCATGCCCGGTGAACTTTTGTATGGGAAAAGTCATCTCCGGTGAACTTTTGTATTGGGAAAGTCATCTCCGGTAAACTTTTGTATTGGGAAAAGTCATCTCCGGTGACTTTTGTATGGGAAAAGTCATCTCCGGTGAACTTTTGTATTGGGAAAGTCATGCCCGGTGAACTTTTGTATTGGGAAAGTCATCTCCGGTGAACTTTTGTATTGGGAAAGTCATCTCCGGTGAACTTTTGTATTGGAAAGTCATCTCCGGTGAACTTTTGTATGGAAAAGTCATCTCCGGTGAACTTTTGTATGGGAAAGTTCATCTCCGGTGAACTTTTGTATGGGAAAAGTCATCTCCGGTGAACTTTTGTATTGGGAAAGTCATCTCCGGTGAACTTTTGTATGGGAAAAGTCATCTCCGGTGAACTTTTGTATGGGGAAAAGTCATCTCCGGTGAACTTTTGTATTGGGAAAGTCATCTCCGGTGAACTTTTGTATGGGAAAATTCAGTGGTTTGTATTGGGAAAGTCATCTCCGGTGAACTTGGAAAGTCATGCCCCGGTGAACTTTTGTATTGGGAAAGTCATGCCCGGTGAACTTTTGTATTGGGAAAGTCATGCCTGGAGTTCTGGTATGGGAAAAGTCATCTCCGGTGAACTTTTTATGGGAAAAGTCATCTCCGGTGAACTTTTGTATGGGAAAAGTCATCTCCGGTGAACTTTTGTATTGGGAAAGTCATCTCCGGTGAACTTTTGTATGGGAAAAGTCATCTCCGGTGAACTTTTGTATGGGAAAAGTCATCTCCGGTGAACTTTTGTATTGGAAAAGTCATCTCCGGTGAACTTTTGTATTGGGAAAGTCATCTCCGGTGAACTTTTGTATTGGGAAAGTCATCTCCGGTGAACTTTTGTATGGGAAAAGTCATCTCCGGTGAACTTTTGTATTGGGAAAGTCATCTCCGGTGAACTTTTGTATGGGAAAAGTCATCTCCGGTGAACTTTTGTATTGGGAAAGTCATCTCCGGTGAACTTTTGTATGGGAAAAGTCATCTCCGGTGAACTTTTGTATGGGAAAAGTCATCTCCGGTGAACTTTTGTATGGGAAAAGTCATCTCCGGTGAACTTTTGTATTGGGAAAGTCATCTCCGGTGAACTTTTGTATTGGGAAAGTCATCTCCGGTGAACTTTTGTATTGGGAAAGTCATCTCCGGTGAACTTTTGTATGGGAAAAGTCATCTCCGGTGAACTTTTGTATTGGGAAAGTCATCTCCGGTGAACTTTTGTATGGGAAAAGTCATGCCCGCTGAACTTTTATATTGGGAAAGTCATCTCCGGTGAACTTTTGTATTGGGAAAGTCATGCCCGGTGAACTTTTGTATTGGGAAAGTCATGCCCGGTGAACTTTTATATTGGGAAAGTCATCTCCGGTGAACTTTTGTATTGGGAAAGTCATCTCCGGTGAACTTTTGTATGGGAAAAGTCATCTCCGGTGAACTTTTGTATTGGGAAAGTCATCTCCGGTGAACTTTTGTATTGGGAAAGTCATCTCCGGTGAACTTTTGTATGGGAAAAGTCATCTCCGGTGAACTTTTGTATTGGGAAAGTCATCTCCGGTGAACTTTTGTATGGGAAAAGTCATCTCCGGTGAACTTTTGTATGGGAAAGTCATCTCCGGTGAACTTTTGTATGGGAAAAGTCATCTCGGTGAACTTTTGTATTGGGAAAGTCATCTCCGGTGAACTTTTGTATTGGGAAAGTCATCTCCGGTGAACTTTTGTATTGGGAAAGTCATCTCCGGTGAACTTTTGTATGGGAAAAGTCATCTCCGGTGAACTTTTGTATTGGGAAAGTCATCTCCGGTGAACTTTTGTATGGGAAAAGTCATGCCCGCTGAACTTTTATATTGGGAAAGTCATCTCCGGTGAACTTTTGTATTGGGAAAGTCATGCCCGGTGAACTTTTGTATTGGGAAAGTCATGCCCGGTGAACTTTATATTGGGAAAGTCATCTCCGGTGAACTTTTGTATTGGGAAAGTCATCTCCGGTGAACTTTTGTATGGGAAAAGTCATCTCCGGTGAACTTTTGTATTGGGAAAGTCATCTCCGGTGAACTTTTGTATTGGGAAAGTCATCTCCGGTGAACTTTTGTATGGGAAAAGTCATCTCCGGTGAACTTTTGTATTGGGAAAGTCATCTCCGGTGAACGTTTGTATGGGAAAAGTCATCTCCGGTGAACTTTTGTATTGGGAAAGTCATCTCCGGTGAACTTTTGTATGGGAAAAGTCATCTCCGGTGAACTTTTGTATTGGGAAAGTCATCTCCGGTGAACTTTTGTATGGGAAAAATCATCTCCGGTGAACTTTTGTATTGGAAAAGTCATCTCCGGTGAACTTTTGTATTGGGAAAGTCATCTCCGGTGAACTTTTGTATTGGGAAAGTCATCTCCGGTGAACTTTTATATTGGGAAAGTCATCTCCGGTGAACTTTTGTATTGGGAAAGTCATCTCCGGTGAACTTTTGTATTAGGAAAGTCATCTCCGGTGAACTTTTGTATGGGAAAAGTCATCTCCGGTGAACTTTTGTATTGGGAAAGTCATGCCCTGTGAACTTTTGTATTGGGAAAGTCATCTCCGGTGAACTTTTGTATTGGGAAAGTCATCTCCGGTGAACTTTTGTATGGGAAAAGTCATCTCCGGTGAACTTTTGTATTGGGAAAGTCATCTCCGGTGAACTTTTGTATTGGGAAAGTCATCTCCGGGTGAACTTTTGTATTGGGAAAGTCATCTCCGGTGAACTTTTGTATGGGAAAAGTCATCTCCGGTGAACTTTTGTATTGGGGAAAGTCATCTCCGGTGAACTTTTGTATGGGAAAAGTCATCTCCGGTGAACTTTTGTATTGGGAAAGTCATCTCCGGTGAACTTTTGTATGGGAAAAGTCATCTCCGGTGAACTTTTGTATGGGAAAAGTCATCTCCGGTGAACTTTTGTATGGGAAAAGTCATCTCCGGTGAACTTTTGTATTGGGAAAGTCATCTCCGGTGAACTTTTGTATTGGGAAAGTCATCTCCGGTGAACTTTTGTATTGGGAAAGTCATCTCCGGTGAACTTTTGTATGGGAAAAGTCATCTCCGGTGAACTTTTGTATTGGGAAAGTCATCTCCGGTGAACTTTTGTATGGGAAAAGTCATGCCCGCTGAACTTTTATATTGGGAAAGTCATCTCCGGTGAACTTTTGTATTGGGAAAGTCATGCCCGGTGAACTTTTGTATTGGGAAAGTCATGCCCGGTGAACTTTTATATTGGGAAAGTCATCTCCGGTGAACTTTTGTATTGGGAAAGTCATCTCCGGTGAACTTTTGTATGGAAAAGTCATCTCCGGTGAACTTTTGTATTGGGAAAGTCATCTCCGGTGAACTTTTGTATTGGGAAAGTCATCTCCGGTGAACTTTTGTATTGGGAAAGTCATCTCCGGTGAACTTTTGTATTGGGAAAGTCATCTCCGGTGAACTTTTGTATGGGAAAAGTCATCTCCGGTGAACTTTTGTATGGGAAAAAGTCATCTCCGGTGAACTTTTGTATGGGAAAAGTCATCTCCGGTGAACTTTTGTATTGGGAAAGTCATCTCCGGTGAACTTTTGTATGGGAAAAGTCATCTCCGGTGAACTTTTGTATGGGAAAAGTCATCTCCGGTGAACTTTTGTATTGGGAAAGTCATCTCGGTGAACTTTTGTATGGGAAAATTCATGCCCGGTGAACTTTTGTATTGGGAAAGTCATCTCCGGTGAACTTTTGTATTGGGAAAGTCATGCCCGGTGAACTTTTGTATTGGGAAAGTCATGCCCGGTGAACTTTTGTATTGGGAAAGTCATGCCCGGTGAACTTTTGTATGGGAAAAGTCATCTCCGGTGAACTTTTGTATTGGGAAAGTCATGCCCGGTGAACTTTTGTATTGGGAAAGTCATCTCCGGTGAACTTTTGTATTGGGAAAGTCATCTCCGGTGAACTTTTGTATTGGGAAAGTCATCTCCGGTGAACTTTTGTATGGGAAAAGTCATCTCCGGTGAACTTTTGTATGGGAAAAGTCATCTCCGGTGAACTTTTGTATGGGAAAAGTCATCTCCGGTGAACTTTTGTATTGGGAAAGTCATCTCCGGTGAACTTTTGTATGGGAAAAGTCATCTCGGTGAACTTTTGTATGGGAAAAGTCATCTCCGGTGAACTTTTGTATTGGGAAAGTCATCTCCGGTGAACTTTTGTATGGGAAAATTCATGCCCGGTGAACTTTTGTATTGGGAAAGTCATCTCCGGTGAACTTTTGTATTGGGAAAGTCATGCCCGGTGAACTTTTGTATTGGGAAAGTCATGCCCGGTGAACTTTTGTATTGGGAAAGTCATGCCCGGTGAACTTTTGTATGGGAAAAGTCATCTCCGGTGAACTTTTGTATGGGAAAAGTCATCTCCGGTGAACTTTTGTATGGGAAAAGTCATCTCCGGTGAACTTTTGTATTGGGAAAGTCATCTCCGGTGAACTTTTGTATGGAAAAGTCATCTCCGGTGAACTTTTGTATGGGAAAAGTCATCTCCGGTGAACTTTTGTATTGGGAAAGTCATCTCCGGTGAACTTTTGTATTGGGAAAGTCATCTCCGGTGAACTTTTGTATTGGGAAAGTCATCTCCGGTGAACTTTTGTATGGGAAAAGTCATCTCCGGTGAACTTTTGTATTGGGAAAGTCATCTCCGGTGAACTTTTGTATGGGAAAAGTCATCTCCGGTGAACTTTTGTATTGGGAAAGTCATCTCCGGTGAACTTTTGTATGGGAAAAGTCATCTCCGGTGAACTTTTGTATGGGAAAAGTCATCTCCGGTGAACTTTTGTATGGGAAAAGTCATCTCCGGTGAACTTTTGTATTGGGAAAGTCATCTCCGGTGAACTTTTGTATTGGGAAAGTCATCTCCGGTGAACTTTTGTATTGGGAAAGTCATCTCCGGTGAACTTTTGTATGGGAAAAGTCATCTCCGGTGAACTTTTGTATTGGGAAAGTCATCTCCGGTGAACTTTTGTATGGGAAAAGTCATGCCCGCTGAACTTTTATATTGGGAAAGTCATCTCCGGTGAACTTTTGTATTGGGAAAGTCATGCCCGGTGAACTTTTGTATTGGGAAAGTCATGCCCGGTGAACTTTTATTTGGGAAAGTCATCTCCGGTGAACTTTTGTATTGGGAAAGTCATCTCCGGTGAACTTTTGTATGGGAAAAGTCATCTCCGGTGAACTTTTGTATTGGGAAAGTCATCTCCGGTGAACTTTGTATTGGGAAAGTCATCTCCGGTGAACTTTTGTATGGGAAAAGTCATCTCCGGTGAACTTTTGTATTGGGAAAGTCATCTCCGGTGAACTTTTGTATGGGAAAAGTCATCTCCGGTGAACTTTTGTATTGGGAAAGTCATCTCCGGTGAACTTTTGTATGGGAAAAGTCATCTCCGGTGAACTTTTGTATTGGGAAAGTCATCTCCGGTGAACTTTTGTATTGGGAAAGTCATCTCCGGTGAACTTTTGTATTGGGAAAGTCATCTCCGGTGAACTTTTGTATGGGAAAAGTCATCTCCGGTGAACTTTTGTATTGGGAAAGTCATCTCCGGTGAACTTTTGTATGGGAAAAGTCATGCCGCTGAACTTTTATATTGGGAAAGTCATCTCCGGTGAACTTTTGTATTGGGAAAGTCATGCCCGGTGAACTTTTGTATTGGGAAAGTCATGCCCGGTGAACTTTTATATTGGGAAAGTCATCTCCGGTGAACTTTTGTATTGGGAAAGTCATCTCCGGTGAACTTTTGTATGGGAAAAGTCATCTCCGGTGAACTTTTGTATTGGGAAAGTCATCTCCGGTGAACTTTTGTATTGGGAAAGTCATCTCCGGTGAACTTTTGTATGGGAAAAGTCATCTCCGGTGAACTTTTGTATTGGGAAAGTCATCTCCGGTGAACGTTTGTATGGGAAAAGTCATCTCCGGTGAACTTTTGTATTGGGAAAGTCATCTCCGGTGAACTTTTTGTATGGGAAAAGTCATCTCCGGTGAACTTTTGTATTGGGAAAGTCATCTCCGGTGAACTTTTGTATGGGAAAAATCATCTCCGGTGAACTTTTGTATTGGAAAAGTCATCTCCGGTGAACTTTTGTATTGGGAAAGTCATCTCCGGTGAACTTTTGTATTGGGAAAGTCATCTCCGGTGAACTTTTATATTGGGAAAGTCATCTCCGGTGAACTTTTGTATTGGGAAAGTCATCTCCGGTGAACTTTTGTATTAGGAAAGTCATCTCCGGTGAACTTTTGTATGGGAAAAGTCATCTCCGGTGAACTTTTGTATTGGGAAAGTCATGCCCTGTGAACTTTTGTATTGGGAAAGTCATCTCCGGTGAACTTTTGTATTGGGAAAGTCATCTCCGGTGAACTTTTGTATGGGAAAAGTCATCTCCGGTGAACTTTTGTATTGGGAAAGTCATCTCCGGTGAACTTTTGTATTGGGAAAGTCATCTCCGGTGAACTTTTGTATTGGGAAAGTCATCTCCGGTGAACTTTTGTATGGGAAAAGTCATCTCCGGTGAACTTTTGTATTGGGAAAGTCATCTCCGGTGAACTTTTGTATGGGAAAAGTCATCTCCGGTGAACTTTTGTATTGGGAAAGTCATCTCCGGTGAACTTTTGTATGGGAAAAGTCATCTCCGGTGAACTTTTGTATGGGAAAAGTCATCTCCGGTGAACTTTTGTATGGGAAAAGTCATCTCCGGTGAACTTTTGTATTGGGAAAGTCATCTCCGGTGAACTTTTGTATTGGGAAAGTCATCTCCGGTGAACTTTTGTATTGGGAAAGTCATCTCCGGTGAACTTTTGTATGGGAAAAGTCATCTCCGGTGAACTTTTGTATTGGGAAAGTCATCTCCGGTGAACTTTTGTATGGGAAAAGTCATGCCCGCTGAACTTTTATATTGGGAAAGTCATCTCCGGTGAACTTTTGTATTGGGAAAGTCATGCCCGGTGAACTTTTGTATTGGGAAAGTCATGCCCGGTGAACTTTTATATTGGGAAAGTCATCTCCGGTGAACTTTTGTATTGGGAAAGTCATCTCCGGTGAACTTTTGTATGGGAAAAGTCATCTCCGGTGAACTTTTGTATTGGGAAAGTCATCTCCGGTGAACTTTTGTATTGGGAAAGTCATCTCCGGTGAACTTTTGTATGGGAAAAGTCATCTCCGGTGAACTTTTGTATTGGGAAAGTCATCTCCGGTGAACTTTTGTATGGGAAAAGTCATCTCCGGTGAACTTTTGTATTGGGAAAGTCATCTCCGGTGAACTTTTGTATGGGAAAAGTCATCTCCGGTGAACTTTTGTATTGGGAAAGTCATCTCCGGTGAACTTTTGTATTGGGAAAGTCATCTCCGGTGAACTTTTGTATTGGGAAAGTCATCTCCGGTGAACTTTTGTATGGGAAAAGTCATCTCCGGTGAACTTTTGTATTGGGAAAGTCATCTCCGGTGAACTTTTGTATGGGAAAAGTCATGCCCGCTGAACTTTTATATTGGGAAAGTCATCTCCGGTGAACTTTTGTATTGGGAAAGTCATGCCCGGTGAACTTTTGTATTGGGAAAGTCATGCCCGGTGAACTTTTATATTGGGAAAGTCATCTCCGGTGAACTTTTGTATTGGGAAAGTCATCTCCGGTGAACTTTTGTATGGGAAAAGTCATCTCCGGTGAACTTTTGTATTGGGAAAGTCATCTCCGGTGAACTTTTGTATTGGGAAAGTCATCTCCGGTGAACTTTTGTATGGGAAAAGTCATCTCCGGTGAACTTTTGTATTGGGAAAGTCATCTCCGGTGAACGTTTGTATGGGAAAAGTCATCTCCGGTGAACTTTTGTATTGGGAAAGTCATCTCCGGTGAACTTTTGTATGGGAAAAGTCATCTCCGGTGAACTTTTGTATTGGGAAAGTCATCTCCGGTGAACTTTTGTATGGGAAAAATCATCTCCGGTGAACTTTTGTATTGGAAAAGTCATCTCCGGTGAACTTTTGTATTGGGAAAGTCATCTCCGGTGAACTTTTGTATTGGGAAAGTCATCTCCGGTGAACTTTTATATTGGGAAAGTCATCTCCGGTGAACTTTTGTATTGGGAAAGTCATCTCCGGTGAACTTTTGTATTAGGAAAGTCATCTCCGGTGAACTTTTGTATGGGAAAAGTCATCTCCGGTGAACTTTTGTATTGGAAAGTCATGCCCTGTGAACTTTTGTATTGGGAAAGTCATCTCCGGTGAACTTTTGTATTGGGAAAGTCATCTCCGGTGAACTTTTGTATGGGAAAAGTCATCTCCGGTGAACTTTTGTATTGGGAAAGTCATCTCCGGTGAACTTTTGTATTGGGAAAGTCATCTCCGGTGAACTTTTGTATTGGGAAAGTCATGCCCGGTGAACTTTTGTTTTGGAAAGTCATGCCCGGTGAACTTTTGTATTGGGAAAGTCATGCCCGGTGAACTTTTGTATTGGGAAAGTCATGCCCGGTGAACTTTTGTATGGGAAAAGTCATCTCCGGTGAACTTTTGTATTGGGAAAGTCATCTCCGGTGAACTTTTGTATTGGGAAAGTCATCTCCGGTGAACTTTTGTATGGGAAAAGTCATCTCCGGTGAACTTTTGTATTGGGAAAGTCATCTCCGGTGAACTTTTATATTGGGAAAGTCATCTCCGGTGAACTTTTGTATTGGGAAAGTCATCTCCGGTGAACTTTTGTATGGGAAAAAGTCATCTCCGGTGAACTTTTGTATTGGGAAAGTCATCTCCGGTGAACTTTTGTATGGGAAAAGTCATGCCCGCTGAACTTTTATATTGGGAAAGTCATCTCCGGGTGAACTTTTGTATTGGGAAAGTCATGCCCGGTGAACTTTTGTATTGGGAAAGTCATGCCCGGTGAACTTTTATATTGGGAAAGTCATCTCCGGTGAACTTTTGTATTGGGAAAGTCATCTCCGGTGAACTTTTGTATGGGAAAAGTCATCTCGGTGAACTTTTGTATTGGGAAAGTCATCTCCGGTGAACTTTTGTATTGGAAAAGTCATCTCCGGTGAACTTTTGTATGGGAAAAGTCATCTCCGGTGAACTTTTGTATTGGGAAAGTCATCTCCGGTGAACTTTTATATTGGGAAAGTCATCTCCGGTGAACTTTTGTATTGGGAAAGTCATCTCCGGTGAACTTTTGTATGGGAAAAGTCATCTCCGGTGAACTTTTGTATTGGGAAAGTCATCTCCGGTGAACTTTTGTATGGGAAAAGTCATCTCCGGTGAACTTTTGTATGGGAAAAGTCATCTCCGGTGAACTTTTGTATTGGGAAAGTCATCTCCGGTGAACTTTTGTATTGGGAAATCTCTCCGGTGAACTTTTGTATTGGGAAAGTCATCTCCGGTGAACTTTTGTATGGGAAAAGTCATCTCCGGTGAACTTTTGTATTGGGAAAGTCATCTCCGGTGAACTTTTGTATGGGAAAAGTCATCTCCGGTGAACTTTTGTATTGGGAAAGTCATCTCGGTGAACTTTTGTATGGGAAAAGTCATCTCCGGTGAACTTTTGTATGGGAAAAGTCATCTCCGGTGAACTTTTGTATGGGAAAAGTCATCTCCGGTGAACTTTTGTATTGGGAAAGTCATCTCCGGTGAACTTTTGTATTGGGAAAGTCATCTCCGGTGAACTTTTGTATTGGGAAAGTCATCTCCGGTGAACTTTTGTATGGGAAAAGTCATCTCCGGTGAACTTTTGTATTGGGAAAGTCATCTCCGGTGAACTTTTGTATGGGAAAAGTCATGCCCGCTGAACTTTTATATTGGGAAAGTCATCTCCGGTGAACTTTTGTATTGGGAAAGTCATGCCCGGTGAACTTTTGTATTGGGAAAGTCATGCCCGGTGAACTTTTATATTGGGAAAGTCATCTCCGGTGAACTTTTGTATTGGGAAAGTCATCTCCGGTGAACTTTTGTATGGGAAAGTCATCTCCGGTGAACTTTTGTATGGGAAAAGTCATCTCCGGTGAACTTTTGTATTGGGAAAGTCATCTCCGGTGAACTTTTGTATGGGAAAAATCATGTCCGGTGAACTTTTGTATTGGAAAAGTCATCTCCGGTGAACTTTTGTATGGGAAAAGTCATCTCCGGTGAACTTTTGTATTGGGAAAGTCATCTCCGGTGAACTTTTATATTGGGAAAGTCATCTCCGGTGAACTTTTGTATTGGGAAAGTCATCTCCGGTGAACTTTTGTATTGGGAAAGTCATCTCCGGTGAACTTTTGTATGGGAAAAGTCATCTCCGGTGAACTTTTGTATTGGGAAAGTCATGCCCTGTGAACTTTTGTATTGGGAAAGTCATCTCCGGTGAACTTTTGTATTGGGAAAGTCATCTCCGGTGAACTTTTGTATGGGAAAAGTCATCTCCGGTGAACTTTTGTATTGGGAAAGTCATCTCCGGTGAACTTTTGTATTGGGAAAGTCATCTCCGGTGAACTTTTGTATTGGGAAAGTCATGCCCGGTGAACTTTTGTTTTGGGAAAGTCATGCCCGGTGAACTTTTGTATTGGGAAAGTCATGCCCGGTGAACTTTTGTATTGGGAAAGTCATGCCCGGTGAACTTTTGTATGGGAAAAGTCATCTCCGGTGAACTTTTGTATTGGGAAAGTCATCTCCGGTGAACTTTTGTATTGGGAAAGTCATCTCCGGTGAACTTTTGTATGGGAAAAGTCATCTCCGGTGAACTTTTGTATTGGGAAAGTCATTCCCGGTGAACTTTTGTATTGGGAAAGTCATCTCCGGTGAACTTTTGTATTGGGAAAGTCATCTCCGGTGAACTTTTGTATGGAAAAGTCATCTCCGGTGAACTTTTGTATTGGGAAAGTCATCTCCGGTGAACTTTTGTATTGGGAAAGTCATCTCCGGTGAACTTTTGTATTGGGAAAGTCATGCCCGGTGAACTTTTGTTTTGGGAAAGTCATGCCCGGTGAACTTTTGTATTGGGAAAGTCATGCCCGGTGAACTTTTGTATTGGGAAAGTCATGCCCGGTGAACTTTTGTATGGGAAAGTCATCTCCGGTGAACTTTTGTATTGGGAAAGTCATCTCCGGTGAACTTTTGTATTGGGAAAGTCATCTCCGGTGAACTTTTGTATGGGAAAAGTCATCTCCGGTGAACTTTTGTATTGGGAAAGTCATCTCCGGTGAACTTTTATATTGGGAAAGTCATCTCCGGTGAACTTTTGTATTGGGAAAGTCATCTCCGGTGAACTTTTGTATGGGAAAAGTCATCTCCGGTGAACTTTTGTATTGGGAAAGTCATCTCCGGTGAACTTTTGTATGGGAAAAGTCATGCCCGCTGAACTTTTATATTGGGAAAGTCATCTCCGGTGAACTTTTGTATTGGGAAAGTCATGCCCGGTGAACTTTTGTATTGGGAAAGTCATGCCCGGTGAACTTTTATATTGGGAAAGTCATATCCGGTGAACTTTTGTATTGGGAAAGTCATCTCCGGTGAACTTTTGTATGGGAAAAGTCATCTCCGGTGAACTTTTGTATTGGGAAAGTCATCTCCGGTGAACTTTTGTATTGGAAAAGTCTCATCTCCGGTGAACTTTTGTATGGGAAAAGTCATCTCCGGTGAACTTTTGTATTGGGAAAGTCATCTCCGGTGAACTTTTATATTGGGAAAGTCATCTCCGGTGAACTTTTGTATTGGGAAAGTCATCTCCGGTGAACTTTTGTATGGAAAAAGTCATCTCCGGTGAACTTTTGTATTGGGAAAGTCATCTCCGGTGAACTTTTGTATGGGAAAAGTCATCTCCGGTGAACTTTTGTATGGGAAAAGTCATCTCCGGTGAACTTTTGTATTGGGAAAGTCATCTCCGGTGAACTTTTGTATTGGGAAAGTCATCTCCGGTGAACTTTTGTATTGGGAAAGTCATCTCCGGTGAACTTTTGTATGGGAAAAGTCATCTCCGGTGAACTTTTGTATTGGGAAAGTCATCTCCGGTGAACTTTTGTATGGGAAAAGTCATCTCCGGTGAACTTTTGTATTGGGAAAGTCATCTCCGGTGAACTTTTGTATGGGAAAAGTCATCTCCGGTGAACTTTTGTATGGGAAAAGTCATCTCCGGTGAACTTTTGTATGGGAAAAGTCATCTCCGGTGAACTTTTGTATTGGGAAAGTCATCTCCGGTGAACTTTTGTATTGGGAAAGTCATCTCCGGTGAACTTTTGTATTGGGAAAGTCATCTCCGGTGAACTTTTGTATGGGAAAAGTCATCTCCGGTGAACTTTTGTATTGGGAAAGTCATCTCCGGTGAACTTTTGTATGGGAAAAGTCATGCCCGCTGAACTTTTATATTGGGAAAGTCATCTCCGGTGAACTTTTGTATTGGGAAAGTCATGCCCGGTGAACTTTTGTATTGGGAAAGTCATGCCCGGTGAACTTTTATATTGGGAAAGTCATCTCCGGTGAACTTTTGTATTGGGAAAGTCATCTCCGGTGAACTTTTGTATGGGAAAGTCATCTCCGGTGAACTTTTGTATGGGAAAAGTCATCTCCGGTGAACTTTTGTATTGGGAAAGTCATCTCCGGTGAACTTTTGTATGGGAAAAATCATCTCCGGTGAACTTTTGTATTGGAAAAGTCATCTCCGGTGAACTTTTGTATGGGAAAAGTCATCTCCGGTGAACTTTTGTATTGGGAAAGTCATCTCCGGTGAACTTTTATATTGGGAAAGTCATCTCCGGTGAACTTTTGTATTGGGAAAGTCATCTCCGGTGAACTTTTGTATTGGGAAAGTCATCTCCGGTGAACTTTTGTATGGGAAAAGTCATCTCCGGTGAACTTTTGTATTGGGAAAGTCATGCCCTGTGAACTTTTGTATTGGGAAAGTCATCTCCGGTGAACTTTTGTATTGGGAAAGTCATCTCCGGTGAACTTTTGTATGGGAAAAGTCATCTCCGGTGAACTTTTGTATTGGGAAAGTCATCTCCGGTGAACTTTTGTATTGGGAAAGTCATCTCCGGTGAACTTTTGTATTGGGAAAGTCATGCCCGGTGAACTTTTGTTTTGGGAAAGTCATGCCCGGTGAACTTTTGTATTGGGAAAGTCATGCCCGGTGAACTTTTGTATTGGGAAAGTCATGCCCGGTGAACTTTTGTATGGGAAAAGTCATCTCCGGTGAACTTTTGTATTGGGAAAGTCATCTCCGGTGAACTTTTGTATTGGGAAAGTCATCTCCGGTGAACTTTTGTATGGGAAAAGTCATCTCCGGTGAACTTTTGTATTGGGAAAGTCATGCCCGGTGAACTTTTGTATTGGGAAAGTCATCTCCGGTGAACTTTTGTATTGGGAAAGTCATCTCCGGTGAACTTTTGTATTGGGAAAGTCATCTCCGGTGAACTTTTGTATTGGGAAAGTCATCTCCGGTGAACTTTTGTATTGGGAAAGTCATCTCCGGTGAACTTTTGTATGGGAAAGTCATCTCCGGTGAACTTTTGTATTGGGAAAGTCATCTCCGGTGAACTTTTGTATGGGAAAAGTCATCTCCGGTGAACTTTTGTATTGGGAAAGTCATCTCCGGTGAACTTTTGTATTGGGAAAGTCATCTCCGGTGAACTTTTGTATGGGAAAGTCATCTCCGGTGAACTTTTGTATTGGGAAAGTCATCTCCGGTGAACTTTTGTATGGGAAAAGTCATCTCCGGTGAACTTTTGTATTGGGAAAGTCATCTCCGGTGAACTTTTGTATGGGAAAAGTCATCTCCGGTGAACTTTTGTATTGGGAAAGTCATCTCCGGTGAACTTTTGTATGGGAAAAGTCATCTCCGGTGAACTTTTGTATTGGGAAAGTCATCTCCGGTGAACTTTTGTATTGGGAAAGTCATCTCCGGTGAACTTTTGTATGGGAAAAGTCATCTCCGGTGAACTTTTGTATTGGGAAAGTCATGCCCGGTGAACTTTTGTATTGGGAAAGTCATCTCCGGTGAACTTTTGTATTGGGAAAGTCATCTCCGGTGAACTTTTGTATGGGAACTTTTGTATTGGGAAAGTCATCTCCGGTGAACTTTTGTATTGGGAAAGTCATCTCCGGTGAACTTTTGTATTGGGAAAGTCATCTCCGGTGAACTTTTGTATGGGAAAAGTCATCTCCGGTGAACTTTTGTATGGGAAAAGTCATCTCCGGTGAACTTTTGTATGGGAAAATTCATCTCCGGTGAACTTTTGTATTGGGAAAGTCATCTCCGGTGAACTTTTGTATTGGGAAAGTCATCTCCGGTGAACTTTTGTATTGGGAAAGTCATCTCCGGTGAACTTTTGTATGGGAAAAGTCATCTCCGGTGAACTTTTGTATTGGGAAAGTCATCTCCGGTGAACTTTTGTATGGGAAAAGTCATGCCCGGTGAACTTTTATATTGGGAAAGTCATCTCCGATGAACTTTTGTATTGGGAAAGTCATTCCCGGTGAACTTTTGTATTGGGAAAGTCATGCCCGGTGAACTTTTATATTGGGAAAGTCATCTCCGGTGAACTTTTGTATTGGGAAAGTCATCTCCGGTGAACTTTTGTATGGGAAAAGTCATCTCCGGTGAACTTTTGTATTGGGAAAGTCATCTCCGGTGAACTTTTGTATTGGGAAAGTCATCTCCGGTGAACTTTTGTATGGGAAAAGTCATCTCCGGTGAACTTTTGTATTGGGAAAGTCATCTCCGGTGAACTTTTGTATGGGAAAAGTCATCTCCGGTGAACTTTTGTATTGGGAAAGTCATCTCCGTTGAACTTTTGTATGGGAAAAGTCATCTCCGGTGAACTTTTGTATTGGGAAAATCATCTCCGGTGAACTTTTGTATGGGAAAAATCATCTCCGGTGAACTTTTGTATTGGAAAAGTCATCTCCGGTGAACTTTTGTATGGGAAAAGTCATCTCCGGTGAACTTTTGTATTGGGAAAGTCATGCCCGGTGAACTTTTGTATTGGGAAAGTCATCTCCGGTGAACTTTTGTATGGGAAAAGTCATCTCCGGTGAACTTTTGTATGGGAAAAGTCATCTCCGGTGAACTTTTGTATTGGGAAAGTCATCTCCGGTGAACTTTTATATTGGGAAAGTCATGCCCGGTGAACTTTTGTATTGGGAAAGTCATCTCCGGTGAACTTTTGTATTGGGAAAGTCATCTCCGGTGAACTTTTGTATTGGGAAAGTCATCTCCGGTGAACTTTTGTATGGGAAAAGTCATCTCCGGTGAACTTTTGTATTGGGAAAGTCATCTCCGGTGAACTTTTGTATGGGAAAGTCATGCCCGGTGAACTTTTATATTGGGAAAGTCATCTCCGGTGAACTTTTGTATTGGGAAAGTCATGCCCGGTGAACTTTTGTATTGGGAAAGTCATGCCCGGTGAATTTTTATATTGGGAAAGTCATCTCCGGTGAACTTTTGTATTGGGAAAGTCATCTCCGGTGAACTTTTGTATGGGAAAAGTCATCTCCGGTGAACTTTTGTATTGGGAAAGTCATCTTCGGTGAACTTTTGTATTGGGAAAGTCATGCCCGGTGAACTTTTATATTGGGAAAGTCATCCCCGGTGAACTTTTGTATTGGGAAAGTCATCTCCGGTGAACTTTTGTATTGGGAAAGTAATCTCCGGTGAACTTTTGTATGGGAAAGTCATCTCCGGTGAACTTTTGTATGGGAAAAGTCATCTCCGGTGAACTTTTGTATGGGAAAAGTCATCTCCGGTGAACTTTTGTATTGGGAAAGTCATCTCCGGTGAACTTTTGTATTGGGAAAGTCATCTCCGGTGAACTTTTATATTGGGAAAGTCATGCCCGGTGAACTTTTGTTTTGGGAAAGTCATGCCCGGTGAACTTTTGTATTGGGAAAGTCGTGCCCGGTGAACTTTTGTATTGGGAAAGTCATGCCCGGTGAACTTTTGTATTGGGAAAGTCATCTCCGGTGAACTTTTGTATGGGAAAAGTCATCTCCGGTGAACTTTTGTATTGGGAAAGTCATGCCCGGTGAACTTTTGTATTGGGAAAGTCATCTCCGGTGAACTTTTGTATGGGAAAAGTCATCTCCGCTGAACTTTTGTATTGGGAAAGTCATCTCCGGTGAACTTTTGTATTGGGAAAGTCATCTCCGGTGAACTTTTGTATTGGGAAAGTCATCTCCGGTGAACTTTTGTATTGGGAAAGTCATCTCCGGTGAACTTTTGTATTGGGAAAGTCATCTCCGGTGAACTTTTGTATTGGGAAAGTCATCTCCGGTGAACTTTTGTATGGGAAAAGTCATCTCCGGTGAACTTTTGTATTGGGAAAGTCATCTCCGGTGAAATTTTGTATGGGAAAAGTCATCTCCGGTGAACTTTTGTATGGGAAAAGTCATCTGCGGTGAACTTTTGTATTGGGAAAGTCATCTCCGGTGAACTTTTGTATTGGGAAAGTCATCTCCGGTGAACTTTTGTATGGGAAAAGTCATCTCCGGTGAACTTTTGTATTGGGAAAGTCATTTCCGGTGAACTTTTGTATTGGGAAAGTCATCTCCGGTGAACTTTTGTATGGGAAAAGTCATCTCCGGTGAACTTTTGTATTGGGAAAGTCATCTCCGGTGAACTTTTATATTGGGAAAGTCATGCCCGGTGAACTTTTGTATTGGGAAAGTCATCTCCGGTGAACTTTTGTATTGGGAAAGTCATCTCCGGTGAACTTTTGTATGGGAAAAGTCATCTCCGGTGAACTTTTGTATTGGGAAAGTCATCTCCGGTGAACTTTTATATTGGGAAAGTCATGCCCGGTGAACTTTTGTATTGGGAAAGTCATCTCCGGTGAACTTTTGTATTGGGAAAGTCATCTCCGGTGAACTTTTGTATGGGAAAAGTCATCTCCGGTGAACTTTTGTATTGGGAAAGTCATCTCCGGTGAACTTTTGTATTGGGAAAGTCATCTCCGGTGAACTTTTGTATTGGGAAAGTCATCTCCGGTGAACTTTTGTATGGGAAAAGTCATCTCCGGTGAACTTTTGTATTGGGAAAGTCATCTCCGGTGAACTTTTGTGTTGGGAAAGTCATCTCCGGTGAACTTTTGTATGGGAAAAGTCATCTCCGGTGAACTTTTGTATTGGGAAAGTCATCTCCGGTGAACTTTTGTATTGGGAAAGTCATCTCCGGTGAACTTTTGTATTGGGAAAGTCATCTCCGGTGAACTTTTGTATTGGGAAAGTCATCTCCGGTGAACTTTTGTATTGGGAAAGTCATGCCCGGTGAACTTTTGTTTTGGGAAAGTCATGCCCGGTGAACTTTTGTATTGGGAAAGTCATGCCCGGTGAACTTTTGTATTGGGAAAGTCATGCCCGGTGAACTTTTGTATGGGAAAAGTCATCTCCGGTGAACTTTTGTATTGGGAAAGTCATCTCCGGTGAACTTTTGTATGGGAAAGTCATCTCCGGTGAACTTTTGTATTGGGAAAGTCATCTCCGGAGAACTTTTGTATGGGAAAAGTCATCTCCGGTGAACTTTTGTATTGGGAAAGTCATCTCCGGTGAACTTTTGTATGGGAAAAGTCATCTCCGGTGAACTTTTGTATTGGGAAAGTCATCTCCGGTGAACTTTTGTATTGGGAAAGTCATCTCCGGTGAACTTTTGTATGGGAAAAGTCATCTCCGGTGAACTTTTGTATTGGGAAAGTCATGCCCGGTGAACTTTTGTATTGGGAAAGTCATCTCCGGTGAACTTTTGTATTGGGAAAGTCATCTCCGGTGAACTTTTGTATGGGAAAAGTCATCTCCGGTGAACTTTTGTATTGGGAAAGTCATCTCCGGTGAACTTTTGTATTGGGAAAGTCATCTCCGGTGAACTTTTGTATTGGGAAAGTCATCTCCCGTGAACTTTTGTATGGGAAAAGTCATCTCCGGTGAACTTTTGTATTGGGAAAGTCATCTCCGGTGAACTTTTGTATGGGAAAAGTCATCTCCGGTGAACTTTAGTATTGGGAAAGTCATGCCCGGTGAACTTTTGTATTGGGAAAGTCATCTCCGGTGAACTTTTGTATGGGAAAAGTCATCTCCGGTGAACTTTTGTATTGGGAAAGTCATCTCCGGTGAACTTTTGTATGGGAAAAGTCATCTCCGGTGAACTTTTGTATTGGGAAAGTCATGCCCGGTGAACTTTTGTATTGGGAAAGTCATGCCCGGTGAACTTTTGTATTGGGAAAGTCATCTCCGGTGAACTTTTGTATGGGAAAAGTCATCTCCGGTGAACTTTTGTACGGGAAAAGTCATCTCCGGTGAACTTTTGTATTGGGAAAGTCATCTCCGGTGAACTTTTGTATTGGGAAAGTCATCTCCGGTGAACTTTTGTATTGGGAAAGTCATGCCCGGTGAACTTTTGTTTTGGGAAAGTCATGCCCGGTGAACTTTTGTATTGGGAAAGTCATGCCCGGTGAACTTTTGTATTGGGAAAGTCATGCCCGGTGAACTTTTGTATTGGGAAAGTCATGCCCGGTGAACTTTTGTATGGGAAAAGTCATCTCCGGTGAACTTTTGTATTGGGAAAGTCATCTGCGGTGAACTTTTGTATTGGGAAAGTCATCTCCGGTGAACTTTTGTATTGGTAAAGTCATGCCCGGTGAACTTTTGTTTTGGGAAAGTCATGCCCGGTGAACTTTTGTATTGGGAAAGTCATGCCCGGTGAACTTTTGTATTGGGAAAGTCATGCCCGGTGAACTTTTGTATGGGAAAAGTCATCTCCGGTGAACTTTTGTATGGGAAAAGTCATCTCCGGTGAACTTTTGTATTGGGAAAGTCATCTCCGGTGAACTTTTGTATTGGGAAAGTCATCTCCGGTGAACTTTTGTATGGGAAAAGTCATCTCCGGTGAACTTTTGTATTGGGAAAGTCATCTCCGGTGAACTTTTGTATTGGGAAAGTCATCTCCGGTGAACTTTTGTATTGGGAAAGTCATCTCCGGTGAACTTTTGTATTGGGAAAGTCATGCCCGGTGAACTTTTGTATTGGGAAAGTCATGCCCGGTGAACTTTTGTTTTGGGAAAGTCATGCCCGGTGAACTTTTGTATTGGGAAAGTCATGCCCGGTGAACTTTTGTATTGGGAAAGTCATGCCCGGTGAACTTTTGTATTGGGAAAGTCATGCCCGGTGAACTTTTGTATGGGAAAGTCATGCCCGGTGAACTTTTGTATTGGGAAAGTCATGCCCGGTGAACTTTTGTATTGGGAAAGTCATGCCCGGTGAACTTTTGTATTGGGAAAGTCATGCCCGGTGAACTTTTGTATGGGAAAAGTCATCTCCGGTGAACTTTTGTATTGGGAAAGTCATCTCCGGTGAACTTTTGTATGGGAAAGTCATCTCCGGTGAACTTTTGTATTGGGAAAGTCATCTCCGGTGAACTTTTGTATGGGAAAAGTCATCTCCGGTGAACTTTTGTATTGGGAAAGTCATCTCCGGTGAACTTTTGTATTGGGAAAGTCATCTCCGGTGAACTTTTGTATTGGGAAAGTCATGCCCGGTGAACTTTTGCTTTGGGAGAGTCATGCCCGGTGAACTTTTGTATTGGGAAAGTCATGCCCGGTGAACTTTTGTATTGGGAAAGTCATGCCCGGTGAACTTTTGTATGGGAAAAGTCATCTCCGGTGAACTTTTGTATTGGGAAAGTCATGCCCGGTGAACTTTTGTATTGGGAAAGTCATGCCCGGTGAACTTTTGTATGGGAAAAGTCATCTCCGGTGAACTTTTGTATTGGGAAAGTCATCTCCGGTGAACTTTTGTATGGGAAAGTCATCTCCGGTGAACTTTTGTATTGGGAAAGTCATCTCCGGTGAACTTTTGTATGGGAAAAGTCATCTCCGGTGAACTTTTGTATTGGGAAAGTCATCTCCGGTGAACTTTTGTATGGGAAAAGTCATCTCCGGTGAACTTTTGTATTGGGAAAGTCATCTCCGGTGAACTTTTGTATTGGGAAAGTCATCTCCGGTGAACTTTTGTATGGGAAAAGTCATCTCCGGTGAACTTTTGTATTGGGAAAGTCATGCCCGGTGAACTTTTGTATTGGGAAAGTCATCTCCGGTGAACTTTTGTATTGGGAAAGTCATCTCCGGTGAACTTTTGTATGGGAAAAGTCATCTCCGGTGAACTTTTGTATTGGGAAAGTCATCTCCGGTGAACTTTTGTATTGGGAAAGTCATCTCCGGTGAACTTTTGTATTGGGAAAGTCATCTCCGGTGAACTTTTGTATGGGAAAAGTCATCTCCGGTGAACTTTTGTATTGGGAAAGTCATCTCCGATGAACTTTTGTATGGGAAAAGTCATCTCCGGTGAACTTTTGTATTGGGAAAGTCATGCCCGGTGAACTTTTGTATTGGGAAAGTCATCTCCGGTGAACTTTTGTATGGGAAAAGTCATCTCCGGTGAACTTTTGTATTGGGAAAGTCATCTCCGGTGAACTTTTGTATGGGAAAAGTCATCTCCGGTGAACTTTTGTATTGGGAAAGTCATGCCCGGTGAACTTTTGTATTGGGAAAGTCATGCCCGGTGAACTTTTGTATTGGGAAAGTCATGCCCGGTGAACTTTTGTATGGGAAAAGTCATCTCCGGTGAACTTTTGTATGGGAAAAGTCATCTCCGGTGAACTTTTGTATTGGGAAAGTCATCTCCGGTGAACTTTTGTATTGGGAAAGTCATCTCCGGTGAACTTTTGTATTGGGAAAGTCATGCCCGGTGAACTTTTGTTTTGGGAAAGTCATGCCCGGTGAACTTTTGTATTGGGAAAGTCATGCCCGGTGAACTTTTGTATTGGGAAAGTCATGCCCGGTGAACTTTTGTATTGGGAAAGTCATGCCCGGTGAACTTTTGTATGGGAAAAGTCATCTCCGGTGAACTTTTGTATGGGAAAAGTCATCTCCGGTGAACTTTTGTATTGGGAAAGTCATCTCCGGTGAACTTTTGTATTGGGAAAGTCATCTCCGGTGAACTTTTGTATTGGGAAAGTCATGCCCGGTGAACTTTTGTTTTGGGAAAGTCATGCCCGGTGAACTTTTGTATTGGGAAAGTCATGCCCGGTGAACTTTTGTATTGGGAAAGCCATGCCCGGTGAACTTTTGTATGGGAAAAGTCATCTCCGGTGAACTTTTGTATGGGAAAAGTCATCTCCGGTGAACTTTTGTATTGGGAAAGTCATCTCCGGTGAACTTTTGTATTGGGAAAGTCATCTCCGGTGAACTTTTGCATGGGAAAAGTCATCTCCGGTGAACTTTTGTATTGGGAAAGTCATCTCCGGTGAACTTTTGTATTGGGAAAGTCATCTCCGGTGAACTTTTGTATTGGGAAAGTCATCTCCGGTGAACTTTTGTATTGGGAAAGTCATGCCCGGTGAACTTTTGTTTTGGGAAAGTCATGCCCGGTGAACTTTTGTATTGGGAAAGTCATGCCCGGTGAACTTTTGTATTGGGAAAGTCATGCCCGGTGACCTTTTGTATGGGAAAAGTCATCTCCGGTGAACTTTTGTATTGGGAAAGTCATCTCCGGTGAACTTTTGTATGGGAAAGTCATCTCCGGTGAACTTTTGTATTGGGAAACTCATCTCCGGTGAACTTTTGTATGGGAAAAGTCATCTCCGGTGAACTTTTGTATTGGGAAAGTCATCTCCGGTGAACTTTTGTATGGGAAAAGTCATCTCCGGTGAACTTTTGTATTGGGAAAGTCATCTCCGGTGAACTTTTGTATTGGGAAAGTCATCTCCGGTGAACTTTTGTATGGGAAAAGTCATCTCCGGTGAACTTTTGTATTGGGAAAGTCATGCCCGGTGAACTTTTGTATTGGGAAAGTCATCTCCGGTGAACTTTTGTATTGGGAAAGTCATCTCCGGTGAACTTTTGTATGGGAAAAGTCATCTCCGGTGAACTTTTGTATTGGGAAAGTCATCTCCGGTGAACTTTTGTATTGGGAAAGTCATCTCCGGTGAACTTTTGTATTGGGAAAGTCATCTCCGGTGAACTTTTGTATGGGAAAGTCATCTCCGGTGAACTTTTGTATTGGGAAAGTCATCTCCGGTGAACTTTTGTATGGGAAAAGTCATCTCCGGTGAACTTTTGTATTGGGAAAGTCATGCCCGGTGAACTTTTGTATTGGGAAAGTCATCTCCGGTGAACTTTTGTATGGGAAAAGTCATCTCCGGTGAACTTTTGTATTGGGAAAGTCATCTCCGGTGAACTTTTGTATGGGAAAAGTCATCTCCGGTGAACTTTTGTATTGGGAAAGTCATGCCCGGTGAACTTTTGTATTGGGAAAGTCATGCCCGGTGAACTTTTGTATTGGGAAAGTCATGCCCGGTGAACTTTTGTATGGGAAAAGTCATCTCCGGTGAACTTTTGTATGGGAAAAGTCATCTCCGGTGAACTTTTGTATTGGAAAGTCATCTCCGGTGAACTTTTGTATTGGGAAAGTCATCTCCGGTGAACTTTTGTATTGGGAAAGTCATGCCCGGTGAACTTTTGTTTTGGGAAAGTCATGCCCGGTGAACTTTTGTATTGGGAAAGTCATGCCCGGTGAACTTTTGTATTGCGAAAGTCATGCCCGGTGAACTTTTGTATGGGAAAAGTCATCTCCGGTGAACTTTTGTATTGGGAAAGTCATCTCCGGTGAACTTTTGTATTGGGAAAGTCATGCCCGGTGAACTTTTGTATTGGGAAAGTCATGCCCGGTGAACTTTTGTATTGGGAAAGTCATCTCCGGTGAACTTTTGTATGGGAAAAGTCATCTCCGGTGAACTTTTGTATTGGGAAAGTCATGCCCGGTAAACTTTTGTATTGGGAAAGTCATGCCCGGTGAACTTTTGTATTGGTAAAGTCATCTCCGGTGAACTTTTGTATTGGGAAAGTCATCTCCGGTGAACTTTTGTATGGGAAAAATCATCTCCGGTGAACTTTTGTATTGGGAAAGTCATGCCCGGTGAACTTTTGTATTGGGAAAGTCATCTCCGGTGAACTTTTGTATGGGAAAAGTCATCTCCGGTGAACTTTTGTATTGGGAAAGTCATCTCCGGTGAACTTTTGTATTGGGAAAGTCATCTCCGGTGAACTTTTGTATGGGAAAAGTCATCTCCGGTGAACTTTTGTATTGGGAAAGTCATGCCCGGTGAACTTTTGTATTGGGAAAGTCATCTCCGGTGAACTTTTGTATTGGGAAAGTCATCTCCGGTGAACTTTTGTATTGGGAAAGTCATCTCCGGTGAACTTTTGTATTGGGAAAGTCATCTCCGGTGAACTTTTGTATTGGGAAAGTCATCTCCGGTGAACTTTTGTATTGGGAAAGTCATCTCCGGTGAACTTTTGTATTGGGAAAGTCATCTCCGGTGAACTTTTGTATTGGGAAAGTCATCTCCGGTGAACTTTTGTATTGGGAAAGTCATCTCCGGTGAACTTTTGTATGGGGAAAGTCATCTCCGGTGAACTTTTGTATGGGAAAAGTCATCTCCGGTGAACTTTTGTATTGAGAAAGTCATCTCCGGTGAACTTTTGTATGGGAAAAGTCATCTCCGGTGAACTTTTGTATTGGGAAAGTCATCTCCGGTGAACTTTTGTATTGGGAAAGTCATCTCCGGTGAACTTTTGTATTGGGAAAGTCATCTCCGGTGAACTTTTGTATGGGAAAAGTCATCTCCGGTGAACTTTTGTATTGGGAAAGTCATCTCCGGTGAACTTTTGTATTGGGAAAGTCATCTCCGGTGAACTTTTGTATGGGAAAAGTCATCTCCGGTGAACTTTTGTATTGGGAAAGTCATGCCCGGTGAACTTTTGTATTGGGAAAGTCATCTCCGGTGAACTTTTGTATTGGGAAAGTCATGCCCGGTGAACTTTTGTATGGGAAAAGTCATCTCCGGTGAACTTTTGTATTGGGAAAGTCATCTCCGGTGAACTTTTGTATTGGGAAAGTCATCTCCGGTGAACTTTTGTATTGGGAAAGTCATCTCCGGTGAACTTTTGTATTGGGAAAGTCATCTCCGGTGAACTTTTGTATGGGAAAAGTCATCTCCGGTGAACTTTTGTATGGGAAAAGTCATCTCCGGTGAACTTTTGTATGGGAAAAGTCATCTCCGGTGAACTTTTGTATTGGGAAAGTCATCTCCGGTGAACTTTTGTATTGGGAAAGTCATCTCCGGTGAACTTTTGTATTGGGAAAGTCATCTCCGGTGAACTTTTATATGGGAAAAGTCATCTCCGGTGAACTTTTGTATTGGGAAAGTCATCTCCGATGAACTTTTGTATTGGGAAAGTCATGCCTGGTGAACTTTTGTATTGGGAAAGTCATCTCCGGTGAACTTTTGTATTGGGAAAGTCATCTCCGGTGAACTTTTGTATTGGGAAAGTCATCTCCGGTGAACTTTTGTATGGGAAAAGTCATCTCCGGTGAACTTTTGTATTGGGAAAGTCATCTCCGGTGAACTTTTGTATGGGAAAAGTCATCTCCGGTGAACTTTTGTATTGGAAAAGTCATCTCCGGTGAACTTTTGTATGGGAAAAGTCATCTCCGGTGAACTTTTGTATTGGGAAAGTCATCTCCGGTGAACTTTTGTATTGGGAAAGTCATCTCCGGTGAACTTTTGTATTGGGAAAGTCATCTCCGGTGAACTTTTGTATTGGGAAAGTCATCTCCGGTGAACTTTTGTATTGGGAAAGTCATCTCCGGTGAACTTTTGTATTGGGAAAGTCATCTCCGGTGAACTTTTGTATTGGGAAAGTCATCTCCGGTGAACTTTTGTATGGGAAAAGTCATCTCCGGTGAACTTTTGTATTGGGAAAGTCATCTCCGGTGAACTTTTGTATGGGAAAAGTCATCTCCGGTGAACTTTTGTATTGGGAAAGTCATCTCCGGTGAACTTTTGTATGGGAAAAGTCATCTCCGGTGAACTTTTGTATTGGGAAAGTCATCTCCGGTGAACTTTTGTATTGGGGAAAGTCATCTCCGGTGAACTTTTGTATTGGGAAAGTCATCTCCGGTGAACTTTTGTATTGGGAAAGTCATCTCCGGTGAACTTTTGTATGGGAAAAGTCATGCCCGGTGAACTTTTGTATTGGGAAAAGTCATCTCCGGTGAACTTTTGTATTGGGAAAGTCATGGCCGGTGAACTTTTGTATTGGGAAAGTCATGCCCGGTGAACTTTTGTATTGGGAAAGTCATGCCCGGTGAACTTTTGTATGGGAAAAGTCATCTCCGGTGAACTTTTGTATGGGAAAAGTCATCTCCGGTGAACTTTTGTATGGGAAAAGTCATCTCCGGTGAACTTTTGTATTGGGAAAGTCATCTCCGGTGAACTTTTGTATTGGGAAAGTCATCTCCGGTGAACTTTTGTATTGGGAAAGTCATCTCCGGTGAACTTTTGTATGGGAAAAGTCATCTCCGGTGAACTTTTGTATTGGGAAAGTCATCTCCGGTGAACTTTTGTATTGGGAAAGTCATGCCCGGTGAACTTTTGTATTGGGAAAGTCATCTCCGGTGAACTTTTGTATGGGAAAAGTCATCTCCGGTGAACTTTTGTATTGGGAAAGTCATGCCCGGTGAACTTTTGTATTGGGAAAGTCATCTCCGGTGAACTTTTGTATGGGAAAAGTCATCTCCGGTGAACTTTTGTATTGGGAAAGTCATCTCCGGTGAACTTTTGTATGGGAAAAATCATCTCCGGCGAACTTTTGTATTGGGAAAGTCATGCCCGGTGAACTTTTGTATTGGGAAAGTCATCTCCGGTGAACTTTTGTATGGGAAAAGTCATCTCCGGTGAACTTTTGTATTGGGAAAGTCATCTCCGGTGAACTTTTGTATTGGGAAAGTCATCTCCGGTGAACTTTTGTATGGGAAAAGTCATTTCCGGTGAACTTTTGTACTGGGAAAGTCATGCCCGGTGAACTTTTGTATTGGGAAAGTCATCTCCGGTGAACTTTTGTATTGGGAAAGTCATCTCCGGTGAACTTTTGTATTGGGAAAGTCAACTCCGGTGAACTTTTGTATTGGGAAAGTCATCTCCGGTGAACTTTTGTATTGGGAAAGTCATCTCCGGTGAACTTTTGTATTGGGAAAGTCATCTCCGGTGAACTTTTGTATCGGGAAAGTCATCTCCGGTGAACTTTTGTATTGGGAAAGTCATCTCCGGTGAACTTTTGTATTGGGAAAGTCATCTCCGGTGAACTTTTGTATGGGAAAAGTCATCTCCGGTGAACTTTTGTATGGGAAAAGTCATCTCCGGTGAACTTTTGTATTGGGAAAGTCATCTCCGGTGAACTTTTGTATTGGGAAAGTCATCTCCGGTGAACTTTTGTATGGGAAAAGTCATCTCCGGTGAACTTTTGTATTGGGAAAGTCATCTCCGGTGAACTTTTGTATGGGAAAAGTCATCTCCGGTGAACTTTTGTATTGGGAAAGTCATCTCCGGTGAACTTTTGTATTGGGAAAGTCATCTCCGGTGAACTTTTGTATTGGGAAAGTCATCTCCGGTGAACTTTTGTATGGGAAAAGTCATCTCCGGTGAACTTTTGTATTGGGAAAGTCATCTCCGGTGAACTTTTGTATTGGGAAAGTCATCTCCGGTGAACTTTTGTATTGGGAAAGTCATCTCCGGTGAACTTTTGTATGGGAAAAGTCATCTCCGGTGAACTTTTGTATGGGAAAAGTCATCTCCGGTGAACTTTTGTATTGGGAAAGTCATCTCCGGTGAACTTTTATATTGGGAAAGTCATGCCCGGTGAACTTTTGTATTGGGAAAGTCATCTCCGGTGAACTTTTGTATTGGGAAAGTCATCTCCGGTGAACTTTTGTATTGGGAAAGTCATCTCCGGTGAACTTTTGTATGGGAAAAGTCATCTCCGGTGAACTTTTGTATTGGGAAAGTCATCTCCGGTGAACTTTTGTATTGGGAAAGTCATCTCCGGTGAACTTTTGTATGGGAAAAGTCATCTCCGGTGAACTTTTGCATTGGGAAAGTCATCTCCGGTGAACTTTTGTATTGGGAAAGTCATCTCCGGTGAACTTTTGTATGGGAAAAGTCATCTCCGGTGAACTTTTGTATGGGAAAAGTCATCTCCGGTGAACTTTTGTATGGGAAAAGTCATCTCCGGTGAACTTTTGTATTGGGAAAGTCATCTCCGGTGAACTTTTGTATGGGAAAAGTCATCTCCGGTGAACTTTTGTATGGGAAAAGTCATCTCCGGTGAACTTTTGTATTGGGAAAGTCATCTCCGGTGAACTTTTGTATGGGAAAAGTCATCTCCGGTGAACTTTTGTATTGGGAAAGTCATCTCCGGTGAACTTTTGTATGGTAAAAGTCATCTCCGGTGAACTTTTGTATTGGGAAAGTCATCTCCGGTGAACTTTTGTATTGGGAAAGTCATCTCCGGTGAACTTTTGTATTGGGAAAGTCATCTCCGGTGAACTTTTGTATGGGAAAAGTCATCTCCGGTTAACTTTTGTATGGGAAAAGTCATCTCCGGTGAACTTTTGTATTGGGAAAGTCATCTCCGGTGAACTTTTGTATTGGGAAAGTCATCTCCGGTGAACTTTTGTATGGGAAAAGTCATCTCCGGTGAACTTTTGTATTGGGAAAGTCATCTCCGGTGAACTTTTGTATGGGAAAAGTCATCTCCGGTGAACTTTTGTATTGGGAAAGTCATCTCCGGTGAACTTTTGTATGGGAAAAGTCATCTCCGGTGAACTTTTGTATTGGGAAAGTCGTGCCCGGTGAACTTTTGTATTGGGAAAGTCATGCCCGGTGAACTTTTGTATTGGGAAAGTCATGCCCGGTGAACTTTTGTATGGGAAAAATCATCTCCGGTGAACTTTTGTATTGGGAAAGTCATCTCCGGTGAACTTTTGTATGGGAAAAGTCATCTCCGGTGAACTTTTGTATTGGGAAAGTCATCTCCGGTGAACTTTTGTATGGGAAAAGTCATCTCCGGTGAACTTTTGTATGGGAAAAGTCATCTCCGGTGAACTTTTGTATTGGGAAAGTCATTTCCGGTGAACTTTTGTATTGGGAAAGTCATGCCCGGTGAACTTTTATATTGGGAAAGTCATGCCCGGTGAACTTTTGTATTGGGAAAGTCATCTCCGGTGAACTTTTGTATGGGAAAAGTCATCTCCGGTGAACTTTTGTATTGGGAAAGTCATGCCCGGTGAACTTTTGCATTGGGAAAGTCATGCCCGGTGAACTTTTATATTGGGAAAGTCATCTCCGGTGAACTTTTGTATTGGGAAAGTCATCTCCGGTGAACTTTTGTATGGGAAAAGTCATCTCCGGTGAACTTTTGTATTGGGAAAGTCATCTCCTGTGTACTTTTGTATGGGAAAGTCATGCCCGGTGAACTTTTATATTGGGAAAGTTATCTCCGGTGAACTTTTGTATTGGGAAAGTCATGCCCGGTGAACTTTTGTATTGGGAAAGTCATGCCCGGTGAACTTTTGTATTGGGAAAGTCATCTCCGGTGAACTTTTGTATGGGAAAAGTCATCTCCGGTGAACTTTTGTATGGGAAAAGTCATCTCCGGTGAACTTTTGTATTGGGAAAGTCATCTACGGTGAACTTTTGTATTGGGAAAGTCATGCCCGGTGAACTTTTATATTGGGAAAGTCATGCCCGGTGAACTTTTGTATTGGGAAAGTCATCTCCGGTGAACTTTTGTATGGGAAAAGTCATCTCCGGTGAACTTTTGTATTGGGAAAGTCATGCCCGGTGAACTTTTGTATTGGGAAAGTCATCTCCGGTGAACTTTTGTATGGGAAAAGTCATCTCCGGTGAACTTTTGTATTGGGAAAGTCATCTCCGGTGAACTTTTGTATTGGGAAAGTCATCTCCGGTGAACTTTTGTATTGGGAAAGTCATGCCCGGTGAACTTTTGTATTGGGAAAATCATCTCCGGTGAACTTTTGTATTGGGAAAGTCATCTCCGTGAACTTTTGTATTGGGAAAGTCATCTCCGGTGAACTTTTGTATTGGGAAAGTCATCTCCGGTGAACTTTTGTATGGGAAAAGTCATCTCCGGTGAACTTTTGTATTGGGAAAGTCATCTCCGGTGAACTTTTGTATGGGAAAAGTCATCTCCGGTGAACTTTTGTATGGGAAAAGTCATCTCCGGTGAACTTTTGTATTGGGAAAGTCATCTCCGGTGAACTTTTGTATTGGGAAAGTCATCTCCGGTGAACTTTTGTATGGGAAAAGTCATCTCCGGTGAACTTTTGTATTGGGAAAGTCATCTCCGGTGAACTTTTGTATTGGGAAAGTCATCTCCGGTGAACTTTTGTATTGGGAAAGTCATCTCCGGTGAACTTTTGTATGGGAAAAGTCATCTCCGGTGAACTTTTGTATTTGGAAAGTCATCTCCGGTGAACTTTTGTATTGGGAAAGTCATCTCCGGTGAACTTTTGTATTGGGAAAGTCATCTCCGGTGAACTTTTGTATGGGAAAAGTCATCTCCGGTGAAGTTTTGTATGGGAAAAGTCATCTCCGGTGAACTTTTGTATTGGGAAAGTCATCTCCGGTGAACTTTTATATTGGGAAAGTCATGCCCGGTGAACTTTTGTATTGGGAAAGTCATCTCCGGTGAACTTTTGTATTGGGAAAGTCATCTCCGGTGAACTTTTGTATGGGAAAAGTCATCTCCGGTGAACTTTTGTATTGGGAAAGTCATCTCCGGTGAACTTTTGTATTGGGAAAGTCATCTCCGGTGAACTTTTGTATTGGGAAAGTCATCTCCGGTGAACTTTTGTATGGGAAAAGTCATCTCCGGTGAACTTTTGTATTGGCAAAGTCATCTCCGGTGAACTTTTGTATTGGGAAAGCCATCTCCGGTGAACTTTTGTATGGGAAAAGTCATCTCCGGTGAACTTTTGTATGGGAAAAGTCATCTCCGGTGAACTTTTGTATTGGGAAAGTCATCTCCGGTGAACTTTTGTATTGGGAAAGTCATCTCCGGTGAACTTTTGTATGGGAAAAGTCATCTCCGGTGAACTTTTGTATTGGGAAAGTCATCTCCGGTGAACTTTTGTATTGGGAAAAGTCATCTCCGGTGAACTTTTGTATTGGGAAAGTCATCTCCGGTGAACTTTTGTATTGGGAAAGTCATCTCCGGTGAACTTTTGTATGGGAAAAGTCATCTCCGGTGAACTTTTGTATTGGGAAAGTCATCTCCGGTGAACTTTTGCATTGGGAAAGTCATGCCCGGTGAACTTTTGTATTGGGAAAGTCATCTCCGGTGAACTTTTGCATTGGGAAAGTCATGCCCGGTGAACTTTTGTATTGGGAAAGTCATCTCCGGTGAACTTTTGTATTGGGAAAGTCATCTCCGGTGAACTTTTGTATGGGAAAAGTCATCTCCGGTGAACTTTTGTATTGGGAAAGTCATCTCCGGTGAACTTTTGTATGGGAAAAGTCATCTCCGGTGAACTTTTGTATTGGGAAAGTCATCTCCGGTGAACTTTTGTATGGGAAAAGTCATCTCCGGTGAACTTTTGTATTGGGAAAGTCATCTCCGGTGAACTTTTGTATTGGGAAAGCCATCTCCGGTGAACTTTTGTATGGGAAAAGTCATCTCCGGTGAACTTTTGTATGGGAAAAGTCATCTCCGGTGAACTTTTGTATGGGAAAAGTCATCTCCGGTGAACTTTTGTATGGGAAAAGTCATCTCCGGTGAACTTTTGTATTGGGAAAGTCATGCCCGGTGAACTTTTGTATTGGGAAAGTCATGCCCGGTGAACTTTTGTATGGGAAAAGTCATCTCCGGTGAACTTTTGTATGGGAAAAGTCATCTCCGGTGAACTTTTGTATTGGGAAAGACATCTCCGGTGAACTTATGTATTGGGAAAGTCATCTCCGGTGAACTTTTGTATGGGAAAAGTCATCTCCGGTGAACTTTTGTATTGGGAAAGTCATGCCCGGTGAACTTTTGTATTGGGAAAGTCATCTCCGGTGAACTTTTGTATTGGGAAAGTCATCTCCGGTGAACTTTTGTATTGGGAAAGTCATGCCCGGTGAACTTTTGTATGGGAAAAGTCATCTCCGGTGAACTTTTGTATTGGGAAAGTCATCTCCGGTGAACTTTTGTATGGGAAAAGTCATCTCCGGTGAACTTTTGTATTGGGAAAGTCATCTCCGGTGAACTTTTGTATTGGGAAAAGTCATCTCCGGTGAACTTTTGTATTGGGAAAGTCATCTCCGGTGAACTTTTGTATTGGGAAAGTCATCTCCGGTGAACTTTTGTATTGGGAAAGTCATCTCCGGTGAACTTTTGTATTGGGAAAGTCATCTCCGGTGAACTTTTGTATTGGGAAAGTCATCTCCGGTGAACTTTTGTATTGGGAAAGTCATCTCCGGTGAACTTTTGTATTGGGAAAGTCATCTCCGGTGAACTTTTGTATTGGGAAAGTCATCTCCGGTGAACTTTTGTATTGGGAAAGTCATCTCCGGTGAACTTTTGTATTGGGAAAAGTCATCTCCGGTGAACTTTTGTATTGGGAAAAGTCATCTCCGGTGAACTTTTGTATTGGGAAAAGTCATCTCCGGTGAACTTTTGTATTGGGAAAAGTCATCTCCGGTGAACTTTTGTATTGGGAAAAGTCATCTCCGGTGAACTTTTGTATTGGGAAAGTCATCTCCGGTGAACTTTTGTATTGGGAAAGTCATCTCCGGTGAACTTTTGTATTGGGAAAGTCATCTCCGGTGAACTTTTGTATGGGAAAAGTCATCTCCGGTGAACTTTTGTATTGGGAAAGTCATCTCCGGTGAACTTTTGTATTGGGAAAGTCATGCCCGGTGAACTTTTGTATTGGGAAAGTCATGCCCGGTGAACTTTTGTATTGGGAAAGTCATGCCCGGTGAACTTTTGTATTGGGAAAGTCATGCCCGGTGAACTTTTGTATTGGGAAAGTCATCTCCGGTGAACTTTTGTATTGGGAAAGTCATGCCCGGTGAACTTTTGTATTGGGAAAGTCATCTCCGGTGAACTTTTGTATTGGGAAAGTCATCTCCGGTGAACTTTTGTATGGGAAAAGTCATCTCCGGTGAACTTTTGTATTGGGAAAGTCATCTCCGGTGAACTTTTGTATTGGGAAAGTCATCTCCGGTGAACTTTTGTATGGGAAAAGTCATCTCCGGTGAACTTTTGTATGGGAAAAGTCATCTCCGGTGAACTTTTGTATTGGGAAAGTCATCTCCGGTGAACTTTTGTATTGGGAAAGTCATCTCCGGTGAACTTTTGTATGGGAAAAGTCATCTCCGGTGAACTTTTGTATTGGGAAAGTCATCTCCGGTGAACTTTTGTATGGGAAAAGTCATCTCCGGTGAACTTTTGTATTGGGAAAGTCATCTCCGGTGAACTTTTGTATTGGGAAAAGTCATCTCCGGTGAACTTTTGTATTGGGAAAGTCATCTCCGGTGAACTTTTGTATTGGGAAAGTCATCTCCGGTGAACTTTTGTATTGGGAAAGTCATCTCCGGTGAACTTTTGTATGGGAAAAGTCATCTCCGGTGAACTTTTGTATTGGGAAAGTCATCTCCGGTGAACTTTTGTATGGGAAAAGTCATCTCCGGTGAACTTTTGTATTGGGAAAGTCATCTCCGGTGAACTTTTGTATTGGGAAAGTCATCTCCGGTGAACTTTTGTATGGGAAAAGTCATCTCCGGTGAACTTTTGTATTGGGAAAGTCATCTCCGGTGAACTTTTGTATTGGGAAAGTCATGCCCGGTGAACTTTTGTATTGGGAAAGTCATCTCCGGTGAACTTTTGTATTGGGAAAGTCATCTCCGGTGAACTTTTGTATGGGAAAAGTCATCTCCGGTGAACTTTTGTATTGGGAAAGTCATCTCCGGTGAACTTTTGTATTGGGAAAGTCATCTCCGGTGAACTTTTGTATGGGAAAAGTCATCTCCGGTGAACTTTTGTATTGGGAAAGTCATCTCCGGTGAACTTTTGTATTGGGAAAGTCATGCCCGGCGAACTTTTGTATTTGAAAGTCATGCCCGGTGAACTTTTGTATTGGGAAAGTCATCTCCGGTGAACTTTTGTATTGGGAAAGTCATGCCCGGTGAACTTTTGTATTGGGAAAGTCATGCCCGGTGAACTTTTGTATGGGAAAAGTCATCTCCGGTGAACTTTTGTATGGGAAAAGTCATCTCCGGTGAACTTTTGTATTGGGAAAGTCATCTCCGGTGAACTTTTGTATTGGGAAAGTCATCTCCGGTGAACTTTTGTATGGGAAAAGTCATCTCCGGTGAACTTTTGTATTGGGAAAGTCATGCCCGGTGAACTTTTGTATTGGGAAAGTCATCTCCGGTGAACTTTTGTATTGGGAAAGTCATCTCCGGTGAACTTTTGTATTGGGAAAGTCATGCCCGGTGAACTTTTGTATGGGAAAAGTCATCTCCGGTGAACTTTTGTATTGGGAAAGTCATCTCCGGTGAACTTTTGTATGGGAAAAGTCATCTCCGGTGAACTTTTGTATTGGGAAAGTCATCTCCGGTGAACTTTTGTATTGGGAAAAGTCATCTCCGGTGAACTTTTGTATTGGGAAAGTCATCTCCGGTGAACTTTTGTATTGGGAAAGTCATCTCCGGTGAACTTTTGTATTGGGAAAGTCATCTCCGGTGAACTTTTGTATGGGAAAAGTCATCTCCGGTGAACTTTTGTATTGGGAAAGTCATCTCCGGTGAACTTTTGTATTGGGAAAGTCATCTCCGGTGAACTTTTGTATTGGGAAAGTCATCTCCGGTGAACTTTTGTATGGGAAAAGTCATCTCCGGTGAACTTTTGTATTGGGAAAGTCATCTCCGGTGAACTTTTGTATGGGAAAAGTAATCTCCGGTGAACTTTTGTATTGGGAAAGTCATCTCCGGTGAACTTTTGTATGGGAAAAGTCATCTCCGGTGAACTTTTGTATTGGGAAAGTCATCTCCGGTGAACTTTTGTATTGGGAAAGTCATCTCCGGTGAACTTTTGTATTGGGAAAGTCATCTCCGGTGAACTTTTGTATTTGGAAAGTCTTCTCCGGTGAACTTTTGTATGGGAAAAGTCATCTCCGGTGAACTTTTGTATTGGGAAAGTCATCTCCGGTGAACTTTTGTATGGGAAAAGTCATCTCCGGTGAACTTTTGTATTGGGAAAGTCATCTCCGGTGAACTTTTGTATTGGGAAAGTCATCTCCGGTGAACTTTTGTATGGGAAAAGTCATCTCCGGTGAACTTTTGTATTGGGAAAGTCATCTCCGGTGAACTTTTGTATGGGAAAAGTCATCTCCGGTGAACTTTTGTATGGGAAAGTCATCTCCGGTGAACTTTTGTATTGGGAAAGTCATCTCCGGTGAACTTTTGTATGGGAAAGTCATCTCCGGTGAACTTTTGTATTGGGAAAGTCATCTCCGGTGAACTTTTGTATTGGGAAAGTCATCTCCGGTGAACTTTTGTATTGGGAAAGTCATCTCCGGTGAACTTTTGTATTGGGAAAGTCATCTCCGGTGAACTTTTGTATTGGGAAAGTCATCTCCGGTGAACTTTTGTATTGGGAAAGTCATCTCCGGTGAACTTTTGTATGGGAAAAGTCATCTCCGGTGAACTTTTGTATTGGGAAAGTCATCTCCGGTGAACTTTTGTATTGGGAAAGTCATCTCCGGTGAACTTTTGTATGGGAAAAGTCATCTCCGGTGAACTTTTGTATTGGGAAAGTCATCTCCGGTGAACTTTTGTATGGGAAAAGTCATCTCCGGTGAACTTTTGTATGGGAAAAGTCATCTCCGGTGAACTTTTGTATTGGGAAAGTCATCTCCGGTGAACTTTTATATTGGGAAAGTCATGCCCGGTGAACTTTTGTATTGGGAAAGTCATCTCCGGTGAACTTTTGTATTGGGAAAGTCATCTCCGGTGAACTTTTGTATGGGAAAAGTCATCTCCGGTGAACTTTTGTATTGGGAAAGTCATCTCCGGTGAACTTTTGTATTGGGAAAGTCATCTCCGGTGAACTTTTGTATTGGGAAAGTCATGCCCGGTGAACTTTTGTATGGGAAAAGTCATCTCCGGTGAACTTTTGTATTGGGAAAGTCATCTCCGGTGAACTTTTGTATTGGGAAAGTCATCTCCGGTGAACTTTTGTATGGGAAAAGTCATCTCCGGTGAACTTTTGTATTGGGAAAGTCATCTCCGGTGAACTTTTGTATTGGGAAAGTCATCTCCGGTGAACTTTTGTATTGGGAAAGTCATCTCCGGTGAACTTTTGTATTGGGAAAGTCATCTCCGGTGAACTTTTGTATTGGGAAAGTCATCTCCGGTGAACTTCTGTATGGGAAAAGTCATCTCCGGTGAACTTTTGTATTGGGAAAGTCATCTCCGGTGAACTTTTGTATTGGGAAAGTCATCTCCGGTGAACTTTTGTATGGGAAAAGTCATCTCCGGTGAACTTTTGTATTGGGAAAGTCATCTCCGGTGAACTTTTGTATGGGAAAAGTCATCTCCGGTGAACTTTTGTATGGGAAAAGTCATCTCCGGTGAACTTTTGTATTGGGAAAGTCATCTCCGGTGAACTTTTGTATTGGGAAAGTCATCTCCGGTGAACTTTTGTATTGGGAAAGTCATCTCCGGTGAACTTTTGTATGGGAAAAGTCATCTCCGGTGAACTTTTGTATTGGGAAAGTCATCTCCGGTGAACTTTTGTATTGGGAAAGTCATCTCCGGTGAACTTTTGTATGGGAAAAGTCATCTCCGGTGAACTTTTGTATGGGAAAAGTCATCTCCGGTGAACTTTTGTATGGGAAAAGTCATCTCCGGTGAACTTTTGTATTGGGAAAGTCATGCCCGGTGAACTTTTGTATTGGGAAAGTCATGCCCGGTGAACATTTATATTGGGAAAGTCATCTCCGGTGAACTTTTGTATTGGGAAAGTCATCTCCGCTGAACTTTTGTATGGGAAAAGTCATCTCCGGTGAACTTTTGTATTGGGAAAGTCATCTCCGGTGAACTTTTGTATGGGAAAGTCATCTCCGGTGAACTTTTGTATGGGAAAAGTCATCTCCGGTGAACTTTTGTATGGGAAAAGTCATCTCCGGTGAACTTTTGTATTGGGAAAGTCATCTCCGGTGAACTTTTGTATTGGGAAAGTCATCTCCGGTGAACTTTTGTATGGGAAAAGTCATCTCCGGTGAACTTTTGTATTGGGAAAGTCATCTCCGGTGAACTTTTGTATGGGAAAAGTCATCTCCGGTGAACTTTTGTATTGGGAAAGTCATCTCCGGTGAACTTTTGTATGGGAAAAGTCATCTCCGGTGAACTTTTGTATTGGGAAAGTCATCTCCGGTGAACTTTTGTATTGGGAAAGTCATCTCCGGTGAACTTTTGTATGGGAAAAGTCATCTCCGGTGAACTTTTGTATTGGGAAAGTCATCTCCGGTGAACTTTTGTATGGGAAAAGTCATCTCCGGTGAACTTTTGTATTGGGAAAGTCATGCCCGGTGAACTTTTGTATTGGGAAAGTCATCTCCGGTGAACTTTTGTATTGGGAAAGTCATCTCCGGTGAACTTTTGTATGGGAAAAGTCATCTCCGGTGAACTTTTGTATTGGGAAAGTCATCTCCGGTGAACTTTTGTATTGGGAAAGTCATGCCCGGTGAACTTTTATATTGGGAAAGTCATCCCCGGTGAACTTTTGTATTGGGAAAGTCATCTCCGGTGAACTTTTGTATTGGGAAAGTCATCTCCGGTGAACTTTTGTATGGGAAAGTCATCTCCGGTGAACTTTTGTATGGGAAAAGTCATCTCCGGTGAACTTTTGTATGGGAAAAGTCATCTCCGGTGAACTTTTGTATTGGGAAAGTCATCTCCGGTGAACTTTTGTATTGGGAAAGTCATCTCCGGTGAACTTTTATATTGGGAAAGTCATGCCCGGTGAACATTTGTTTTGGGAAAGTCATGCCCGGTGAACTTTTGTATTGGGAAAGTCGTGCCCGGTGAACTTTTGTATTGGGAAAGTCATGCCCGGTGAACTTTTGTATTGGGAAAGTCATCTCCGGTGAACTTTTGTATGGGAAAAGTCATCTCCGGTGAACTTTTGTATTGGGAAAGTCATGCCCGGTGAACTTTTGTATTGGGAAAGTCATCTCCGGTGAACTTTTGTATGGGAAAAGTCATCTCCGGTGAACTTTTGTATTGGGAAAGTCATCTCCGGTGAACTTTTGTATGGGAAAAGTCATCTCCGGTGAACTTTTGTATTGGGAAAGTCATGCCCGGCGAACTTTTGTATTGGGAAAGTCATGCCCGGTGAACTTTTGTATTGGGAAAGTCATGCCCGGTGAACTTTTGTATTGGGAAAGTCATGCCCGGTGAACTTTTGTATTGGGAAAGTCATCTCCGGTGAACTTTTATATTGGGAAAGTCATGCCCGGTGAACTTTTGTATTGGGAAAGTCATCTCCGGTGAACTTTTGTATTGGGAAAGTCATCTCCGGTGAACTTTTGTATGGGAAAAGTCATCTCCGGTGAACTTTTGTATTGGGAAAGTCATCTCCGGTGAACTTTTGTATTGGGAAAGTCGTGCCCGGTGAACTTTTGTATTGGGAAAGTCATCTCCGGTGAACTTTTGTATTGGGAAAGTCATCTCCGGTGAACTTTTATATTGGGAAAGTCATGCCCGGTGAACTTTTGTTTTGGGAAAGTCATGCCCGGTGAACTTTTGTATTGGGAAAGTCATCTCCGGTGAACTTTTGTATTGGGAAAGTCATCTCCGGTGAACTTTTGTATTGGGAAAGTCATCTCCGGTGAACTTTTGTATTGGGAAAGTCATCTCCAGTGAACTTTTGTATGGGAAAAGTCATCTCCGGTGAACTTTTGTATTGGGAGAGTCATCTCCGGTGAACTTTTGTATGGGAAAAGTCATGCCAGGTGAACTTTTGTATTAGGAAAGTCATCTCCGGTGAACTTTTATATTGGGAAAGTCATCTCCGGTGAACTTTTGTATTGGGAAAGTCATCTCCGGTGAACTTTTGTATGGGAAAAGTCATCTCCGGTGAACTTTTGTATTGGGAAAGTCATCTCCGGTGAACTTTTGTATGGGAAAAGTCATCTCCGGTGAACTTTTGTATTGGGAAAGTCATCTCCGGTGAACTTTTGTATTGGGAAAGTCATCTCCGGTGAACTTTTGTATTGGGAAAGTCATCTCCGGTGAACTTTTGTATGGGAAAAGTCATCTCCGGTGAACTTTTGTATTGGGAAAGTCATCTCCGGTGAACTTTTGTATGGGAAAGTCATCTCCGGTGAACTTTTGTATTGGGAAAGTCATGCCCGGTGAACTTTTATATTGGGAAAGTCATCTCCGGTGAACTTTTGTATTGGGAAAGTCATCTCCGGTGAACTTTTGTATTGGGAAAGTCATCTCCGGTGAACTTTTGTATGGGAAAGTCATCTCCGGTGAACTTTTGTATGGGAAAAGTCATCTCCGGTGAACTTTTGTATTGGGAAAGTCATCTCCGGTGAACTTTTGTATTGGGAAAGTCATGCCCGGTGAACTTTTGTATTGGGAAAGTCATCTCCGGTGAACTTTTGTATTGGGAAAGTCATCTCCGGTGAACTTTTGTATTGGGAAATTCATCTCCGGTGAACTTTTGTATTGGGAAAGTCATCTCCGGTGAACTTTTGTATTGGGAAAGTCATCTCCGGTGAACTTTTGTATGGGAAAAGTCATCTCCGGTGAACTTTTGTATTGGGAAAGTCATCTCCGGTGAACTTTTGTATTGGGAAAGTCATCTCCGGTGAACTTTTGTATGGGAAAAGTCATCTCCGGTGAACTTTTGTATTGGGAAAGTCATCTCCGGTGAACTTTTGTATTGGGAAAGTCATCTCCGGTGAACTTTTGTATTGGGAAAGTCATCTCCGGTGAACTTTTGTATGGGAAAAGTCATCTCCGGTGAACTTTTGTATTGGGAAAGTCATCTACGGTGAACTTTTGTATTGGGAAAGTCATCTCCGGTGAACTTTTGTATGGGAAAAGTCATCTCCGGTGAACTTTTGTATTGGGAAAGTCATCTCCGGTGAACTTTTGTATGGGAAAAGTCATCTCCGGTGAACTTTTGTATGGGAAAAGTCATCTCCGGTGAACTTTTGTATTGGGAAAGTCATCTCCGGTGAACTTTTATATTGGGAAAGTCATGCCCGGTGAACTTTTGTATTGGGAAAGTCATCTCCGGTGAACTTTTGTATTGGGAAAGTCATCTCCGGTGAACTTTTGTATGGGAAAAGTCATCTCCGGTGAACTTTTGTATTGGGAAAGTCATCTCCGGTGAACTTTTGTATTGGGAAAGTCATCTCCGGTGAACTTTTGTATGGGAAAAGTCATCTCCGGTGAACTTTTGTATTGGGAAAGTCATCTCCGGTGAACTTTTGTATTGGGAAAGTCATCTCCGGTGAACTTTTGTATGGGAAAAGTCATCTCCGGTGAACTTTTGTATTGGAAAGTCATCTCCGGTGAACTTTTGTATTGGGAAAGTCATCTCCGGTGAACTTTTGTATTGGGAAAGTCATCTCCGGTGAACTTTTGTATTGGGAAAGTCATCTCCGGTGAACTTTTGTATGGGAAAAGTCATCTCCGGTGAACTTTTGTATTGGGAAAGTCATCTCCGGTGAACTTTTGTATTGGAAAGTCATCTCCGGTGAACTTTTGTATGGGAAAAGTCATCTCCGGTGAACTTTTGTATTGGGAAAGTCATCTCCGGTGAACTTTTGTATGGGAAAAGTCATCTCCGGTGAACTTTTGTATGGGAAAAGTCATCTCCGGTGAACTTTTGTATTGGGAAAGTCATCTCCGGTGAACTTTTGTATTGGGAAAGTCATCTCCGGTGAACTTTTGTATGGGAAAAGTCATCTCCGGTGAACTTTTGTATTGGGAAAGTCATCTCCGGTGAACTTTTGTATGGGAAAAGTCATCTCCGGTGAACTTTTGTATTGGGAAAGTCATCTCCGGTGAACTTTTGTATGGCAAAAGTCATCTCCGGTGAACTTTTGTATTGGGAAAGTCATCTCCGGTGAACTTTTGTATTGGGAAAGTCATCTCCGGTGAACTTTTGTATGGGAAAAGTCATCTCCGGTGAACTTTTGTATTGGGAAAGTCATCTCCGGTGGAACTTTTGTATGGGAAAAGTCATCTCCGGTGAACTTTTGTATTGGGAAAGTCATGCCCGGTGAACTTTTGTATTGGGAAAGTCATCTCCGGTGAACTTTTGTATTGGGAAAGTCATCTCCGGTAAACTTTTGTATGGGAAAAGTCATCTCCGGTGAACTTTTGTATTGGGAAAGTCATCTCCGGTGAACTTTTGTATTGGGAAAGTCATGCCCGGTGAACTTTTATATTGGGAAAGTCATCTCCGGTGAACTTTTGTATTGGGAAAGTCATCTCCGGTGAACTTTTGTATTGGGAAAGTCATCTCCGGTGAACTTTTGTATGGGAAAGTCATCTCCGGTGAACTTTTGTATGGGAAAAGTCATCTCCGGTGAACTTTTGTATGGGAAAAGTCATCTCCGGTGAACTTTTGTATTGGGAAAGTCATCTCCGGTGAACTTTTGTATTGGGAAAGTCATCTCCGGTGAACTTTTATATTGGGAAAGTCATGCCCGGTGAACTTTTGTTTTGGGAAAGTCATGCCCGGTGAACTTTTGTATTGGGAAAGTCGTGCCCGGTGAACTTTTGTATTGGGAAAGTCATGCCCGGAGAAATTTTGTATTGGGAAAGTCATCTCCGGTGAACTTTTGTATGGGAAAAGTCATCTCCGGTGAACTTTTGTATTGGGAAAGTCATGCCCGGTGAACTTTTGTATTGGGAAAGTCATCTCCGGTGAACTTTTGTATGGGAAAATTCATCTCCGGTGAACTTTGTATTGGGAAAGTCATCTCCGGTGAACTTTTGTATGGGAAAAGTCATCTCCGGTGAACTTTTGTATTGGGAAAGTCATCTCCGGTGAACTTTTGTATTGGAAAAGTCATGCCCGGCGAACTTTTGTATTGGGAAAGTCATGCCCGGTGAACTTTTGTATTGGGAAAGTCATGCCCGGTGAACTTTTGTATTGGGAAAGTCATGCCCGGTGAACTTTTGTATTGGGAAAGTCATCTCCGGTGAACTTTTATATTGGGAAAGTCATGCCCGGTGAACTTTTGTATTGGGAAAGTCATCTCCGGTGAACTTTTGTATTGGGAAAGTCATCTCCGGTGAACTTTTGTATGGGAAAAGTCATCTCCGGTGAACTTTTGTATTGGGAAAGTCATCTCCGGTGAACTTTTGTATTGGGAAAGTCAACTCCGGTGAACTTTGTATGGGAAAAGTCATCTCCGGTGAACTTTTATATTGGGAAAGTCATCTCCGGTGAACTTTTGTATTGGGAAAGTCGTGCCCGGTGAACTTTTGTATTGGGAAAGTCATCTCCGGTGAACTTTTGTATTGGGAAAGTCATCTCCGGTGAACTTTTATATTGGGAAAGTCATGCCCGGTGAACTTTTGTTTTGGGAAAGTCATGCCCGGTGAACTTTTGTATTGGGAAAGTCATCTCCGGTGAACTTTTGTATTGGGAAAGTCATCTCCGGTGAACTTTTGTATTGGGAAAGTCATCTCCGGTGAACTTTTGTATGGGAAAAGTCATCTCCGGTGAACTTTTGTATTGGGAAAGTCATCTCCGGTGAACTTTTGTATGGGAAAAGTCATGCCCGGTGAAGTTTTGTATTGGGAAAGTCATCTCCGGTGAACTTTTATATTGGGAAAGTCATCTCCGGTGAACTTTTGTATTGGGAAAGTCATCTCCGGTGAACTTTTGTATGGGAAAAGTCATCTCCCGTGAACTTTTGTATTGGGAAAGTCATCTCCGGTGAACTTTTGTATGGGAAAAGTCATCTCCGGTGAACTTTTGTATTGGGAAAGTCATCTCCGGTGAACTTTTGTATGGGAAAAGTCATCTCCGGTGAACTTTTATATTGGGAAAGTCATCTCCGGTGAACTTTTGTATTGGGAAAGTCATGCCCGGTGAACTTTTATATTGGGAAAGTCATCTCCGGTGAACTTTTGTATGGGAAAAGTCATCTCCGGTGAACTTTTGTATGGGAAAAGTCATCTCCGGTGAACTTTTGTATTGGGAAAGTCATCTCCGGTGAACTTTTGTATGGGAAAAGTCATCTCCGGTGAACTTTTGTATTGGGAAAGTCGTGCCCGGTGAACTTTTGTATTGGGAAAGTCATGCCCGGTGAACTTTTATATTGGGAAAGTCATCTCCGGTGAACTTTTGTATTGGGAAAGTCATCTCCGGTGAACTTTTGTATTGGGAAAGTCATGCCCGGTGAACTTTTGTATTGGGAAAGTCATGCCCGGTGAACTTTTGTATGGGAAAAAGTCATCTCCGGTGAACTTTTGTATGGGAAAAGTCATCTCCGGTGAACTTTTGTATGGGAAAAGTCATCTCCGGTGAACTTTTGTATTGGGAAAGTCATCTCCGGTGAACTTTTGTATGGGAAAAGTCATCTCCGGTGAACTTTTGTATTGGGAAAGTCATGCCCGGTGAACTTTTGTATTGGGAAAGTCATCTCCGGTGAACTTTTGTATGGGAAAAGTCATCTCCGGTGAACTTTTGTATGGGAAAAGTCATCTCCGGTGAACTTTTGTATTGGGAAAGTCATCTCCGGTGAACTTTTGTATGGGAAAAGTCATCTCCGGTGAACTTTTGTATTGGGAAAGTCATGCCCGGTGAACTTTTGCTTTGGGAAAGTCATGCCCGGTGAACTTTGTATGGGAAAAGTCATCTCCGGTGAACTTTTGTATTGGGAAAGTCATCTCCGGTGAACTTTTGTATGGGAAAAGTCATCTCCGGTGAACTTTTGTATTGGGAAAGTCATCTCCGGTGAACTTTTGTATGGGAAAAGTCATCTCCGGTGAACTTTTGTATTGGGAAAGTCATCTCCGGTGAACTTTTGTATTGCGAAAGTCATCTCCGGTGAACTTTTGTATGGGAAAAGTCATCTCCGGTGAACATTTGTATTGGGAAAGTCATGCCCGGTGAACTTTTGTATTGGGAAAGTCATGCCCGGTGAACTTTTGTATTGGGAAAGTCATGCCCGGTGAACTTTTGTATTGGGAAAGTCGTGCCCGGTGAACTTTTGTATTGGGAAAGTCATGCCCGGTGAACTTTTGTATTGGGAAAGTCATCTCCGGTGAACTTTTGTATTGGGAAAGTCATGCCCGGTGAACTTTTGTATGGGAAAAGTCAACTCCGGTGAACTTTTGTATTGGGAAAGTCATCTCCGGTGAACTTTTGTATGGGAAAAGTCATCTCCGGTGAACTTTTGTATTGGGAAAGTCATCTCCGGTGAACTTTTGTATTGGGAAAGTCATCTCCGGTGAACTTTTGTATGGGAAAAGTCATCTCCGGTGAACTTTTGTATTGGGAAAGTCATGCCCGGGGAACTATTGTATTGGGAAAGTCATCTCCGGTGAACTTTTGTATTGGGAAAGTCATGCCCGGTGAACTTTTGTATGGGAAAAGTCATCTCCGGTGAACTTTTGTATTGGGAAAGTCATCTCCGGTGAACTTTTGTATTGGGAAAGTCATCTCCGGTGAACTTTTGTATGGGAAAAGTCATCTCCGGTGAACTTTTGTATTGGGAAAGTCATCTCCGGTGAACTTTTGTATGGGAAAAGTCATCTCCGGTGAACTTTTGTATGGGAAAAGTCATCTCCGGTGAACTTTTGTATTGGGAAAGTCATCTCCGGTGAACTTTTGTATGGGAAAAGTCATCTCCGGTGAACTTTTGTATTGGGAAAGTCATCTCCGGTGAACTTTTGTATGGGAAAAGTCATCTCCGGTGAACTTTTGTATTGGGAAAGTCATGCCCGGTGAACTATTGTATTGGGAAAGTCATCTCCGGTGAACTTTTGTATTGGGAAAGTCATGCCCGGTGAACTTTTGTATTGGGAAAGTCGTGCCCGGTGAACTTTTGTATTGGGAAAGTCATCTCCGGTGAACTTTTGTATTGGGAAAGTCATGCCCGGTGAACTTTTATATTGGGAAAGTCATCTCCGGTGAACTTTTGTATTGGGAAAGTCATCTCCGGTGAACTTTTGTATGGGAAAAGTCATCTCCGGTGAACTTTTGTATTGGGAAAGTCATCTCCGGTGAACTTTTATATTGGAAAAGTCATGCCCGGTGAACTTTTGTATTGGGAAAGTCATGCCCGTTGAACTATTGTATTGGGAAAGTCATCTCCGGTGAACTTTTGTATTGGGAAAGTCATGCCCGGTGAACTTTTGTATTGGGAAAGTCATGCCCGGTGAACTTTTGTATTGGGAAAGTCATCTCCGGTGAACTTTTGTATGGGAAAAGTCATCTCCGGTGAACTTTTGTATTGGGAAATTCGTGCCCGGTGAACTTTTGTATTGGGAAAGTCATGCCCGGTGAACTTTTATATTGGAAAAGTCATCTCCGGTGAACTTTTGTATTGGGAAAGTCATCTCCGGTGAACTTTTGTATTGGGAAAGTCATGCCCGGTGAACTTTTGAATTGGGAAAGTCGTGCCCGGTGAACTTTTGTATGGGAAAAGTCATCTCCGGTGAACTTTTGTATGGGAAAAGTCATCTCCGGTGAACTTTTGTATGGGAAAAGTCATCTCCGGTGAACTTTCGTATTGGGAAAGTCATCTCCGGTGAACTTTTGTATGGGAAAATTCATCTCCGGTGAACTTTGTATTGGGAAAGTCATGCCCGGTGAACTTTTGTATTGGGAAAGTCATCTCCGGTGAACTTTTGTATGGGAAAAGTCATCTCCGGTGAACTTTTGTATGGGAAAAGTCATCTCCGGTGAACTTTTGTATTGGGAAAGTCATCTCCGTGAACTTTTGTATTGGAAAAGTCATCTCCGGTGAACTTTTGTATTGGGAAAGTCATGCCCGGTGAACTTTTGTTTTGGGAAAGTCATGCCCGGTGAACTTTTGTATGGGAAAAGTCATCTCCGGTGAACTTTTGTATTGGGAAAGTCATCTCCGGTGAACTTTTGTATAGGAAAAGTCATCTCCGGTGAACTTTTGTATTGGGAAAGTCATCTCCGGTGAACTTTTGTATGGGAAAAGTCATCTCCGGTGAACTTTTGTATTGGGAAAGTCATGCCCGGTGAACTTTTGTATTGGGAAAGTCATCTCCGGTGAACTTTTGTATTGGGAAAGTCATCTCCGGTGAACTTTTGTATGGGAAAAGTCATCTCCGGTGAACTTTTGTATTGGGAAAGTCATCTCCGGTGAACTTTTGTATTGGGAAAGTCATCTCCGGTGAACTTTTGTATGGGAAAAGTCATCTCCGGTGAACTTTTGTATTGGGAAAGTCATCTCCGGTGAACTTTTGTATGGGAAAAGTCATCTCCGGTGAACTTTTGTATGGGAAAAGTCATCTCCGGTGAACTTTTGTATTGGGAAAGTCATCTCCGGTGAACTTTTGTATGGGAAAAGTCATCTCCGGTGAACTTTTGTATTGGGAAAGTCATGCCCGGTGAACTATTGTATTGGGAAAGTCATCTCCGGTGAACTTTTGTATTGGGAAAGTCATGCCCGGTGAACTTTTGTATTGGAAAGTCGTGCCCGGTGAACTTTTGTATTGGGAAAGTCATCTCCGGTGAACTTTTGTATTGGGAAAGTCATGCCCGGTGAACTTTTATATTGGGAAAGTCATCTCCGGTGAACTTTTGTATTGGGAAAGTCATCTCCGGTGAACTTTTGTATGGGAAAAGTCATCTCCGGTGAACTTTTGTATTGGGAAAGTCATCTCCGGTGAACTTTTGTATGGGAAAAGTCATCTCCGGTGAACTTTTGTATTGGGAAAGTCATCTCCGGTGAACTTTTGTATTGGGAAAATCATCTCCGGTGAACTTTTGTATGGGAAAAGTCATCTCCGGTGAACTTTTGTATTGGGAAAGTCATCTCCGGTGAACTTTTGTATGGGAAAAGTCATCTCCGGTGAACTTTTGTATTGGGAAAGTCATCTCCGGTGAACTTTTGTATTGGGGAAAGTCATCTCCGGTGAACTTTTGTATGGGAAAAGTCATCTCCGGTGAACTTTTGTATTGGGAAAGTCATCTCCGGTGAACTTTTGTATGGGAAAAGTCATCTCCGGTGAACTTTTGTATTGGGAAAGTCATCTCCGGTGAACTTTTGTATTGGGAAAGTCATCTCCGGTGAACTTTTGTATGGGAAAAGTCATCTCCGGTGAACTTTTGTATTGGGAAAGTCATCTCCGGTGAACTTTTGTATTGGGAAAGTCATCTCCGGTGAACTTTTGTATGGGAAAAGTCATCTCCGGTGAACTTTTGTATTGGGAAAGTCGTCTCCGGTGAACTTTTGTATGGGAAAAGTCATCTCCGGTGAACTTTTGTATTGGGAAAGTCATCTCCGGTGAACTTTTGTATTGGGAAAGTCATCTCCGGTGAACTTTTGTATGGGAAAAGTCATCTCCGGTGAACTTTTGTATTGGGAAAGTCATCTCCGGTGAACTTTTGTATGGGAAAAGTCATCTCCGGTGAACTTTTGTATTGGGAAAGTCATGCCCGGTGAACTTTTGTATTGGGAAAGTCATGCCCGGTGAACTTTTGTATTGGGAAAGTCATGCCCGGTGAACTTTTGTATTGGGAAAGTCGTGCCCGGTGAACTTTTGTATTGGGAAAGTCATGCCCGGTGAACTTTTGTATTGGGAAAGTCATGCCCGGTGAACTTTTGTATGGGAAAAGTCATCTCCGGTGAACTTTTGTATGGGAAAAGTCATCTCCGGTGAACTTTTGTATGGGAAAAGTCATCTCCGGTGAACTTTTGTATGGGAAAAGTCATCTCCGGTGAACTTTTGTATTGGGAAAGTCATCTCCGGTGAACTTTTGTATTGGGAAAGTCATCTCCGGTGAACTTTTGTATGGGAAAAGTCATCTCCGGTGAACTTTTGTATTGGGAAAGTCATCTCCGGTGAACTTTTGTATGGGAAAAGTCATCTCCGGTGAACTTTTGTATTGGGAAAGTCATCTCCGGTGAACTTTTGTATGGGAAAAGTCATCTCCGGTGAACTTTTGTATTGGGAAAGTCATCTCCGGTGAACTTTTGTATTGGGAAAAGTCATCTCCGGTGAACTTTTGTATTGGGAAAGTCATCTCCGGTGAACTTTTGTATTGGGAAAGTCATCTCCGGTGAACTTTTGTATGGGAAAAGTCATCTCCGGTGAACTTTTGTATGGGAAAAGTCATCTCCGGTGAACTTTTGTATGGGAAAAGTCATCGCCGGTGAACTTTTGTATTGGGAAAGTCATCTCCGGTGAACTTTTGTATTGGGAAAGCCATCTCCGGTGAACTTTTGTATGGGAAAAGTCATCTCCGGTGAACTTTTGTATTGGGAAAGTCATCTCCGGTGAACTTTTGTATTGGGAAAGTCATGCCCGGTGAACTTTTGTATGGGAAAAGTCATCTCCGGTGAACTTTTGTATGGGAAAAGTCATCTCCGGTGAACTTTTGTATGGGAAAAGTCATCTCCGGTGAACTTTTGTATTGGGAAAGTCATGCCCGGTGAACTTTTGTATTGGGAAAGTCATCTCCGGTGAACTTTTGTATTGGGAAAGTCATGCCCGGTGAACTTTTGTATTGGGAAAGTCATCTCCGGTGAACTTTTGTATGGGAAAAGTCATCTCCGGTGAACTTTTGTATTGGGAAAGTCATCTCCGGTGAACTTTTGTATTGGGAAAGTCATCTCCGGTGAACTTTTGTATGGGAAAAGTCATCTCCGGTGAACTTTTGTATTGGGAAAGTCATCTCCGTGAACTTTTGTATTGGGAAAGTCATGCCCGGTGAACTTTTATATTGGGAAAGTCATCTCCGGTGAACTTTTGTATGGGAAAAGTCATCTCCGGTGATCTTTTGTATTGGGAAAGTCATCTCCGGTGAACTTTTGTATGGGAAAAGTCATCTCCGGTGAACTTTTGTATGGGAAAAGTCATCTCCGGTGAACTTTTGTATGGGAAAAGTCATCTCCGGTGAACTTTTGTATTGGGAAAGTCATGCCCGGTGAACTTTTGTATTGGGAAAGTCATCTCCGGTGAACTTTTGTATTGGGAAAGTCATGCCCGGTGAACTTTTGTATTGGGAAAGTCATCTCCGGTGAACTTTTGTATGGGAAAAGTCATCTCCGGTGAACTTTTGTATTGGGAAAGTCATCTCCGGTGAACTTTTGTATTGGGAAAGTCATCTCCGGTGAACTTTTGTATGGGAAAAGTCATCTCCGGTGAACTTTTGTATTGGGAAAGTCATCTCCGGTGAACTTTTGTATTGGGAAAGTCATCTCCGGTGAACTTTTGTATGGGAAAAGTCATCTCCGGTGAACTTTTGTATTGGGAAAGTCATCTCCGGTGAACTTTTGTATTGGGAAAAGTCATGCCCGGTGAACTTTTATATTGGGAAAGTCATCTCCGGTGAACTTTTGTATGGGAAAAGTCATCTCCGGTGAACTTTTGTATTGGGAAAGTCATCTCCGGTGAACTTTTGTATTGGGAAAGTCATCTCCGGTGAACTTTTGTATGGGAAAAGTCATCTCCGGTGAACTTTTGTATTGGGAAAGTCATCTCCGGTGAACTTTTGTATTGGGAAAGTCATCTCCGGTGAACTTTTGTATTGGGAAAGTCATGCCCGGTGAACTTTTGTATTGGGAAAGTCATCTCCGGTGAACTTTTGTATTGGGAAAGTCATCTCCGGTGAACTTTTGTATGGGAAAAGTCATCTCCGGTGAACTTTTGTATTGGGAAAGTCATCTCCGGTGAACTTTTGTATGGAAAAGTCATCTCCGGTGAACTTTTGTATGGGAAAAGTCATCTCCGGTGAACTTTTGTATTGGGAAAGTCATCTCCGGTGAACTTTTGTATTGGGAAAGTCATCTCCGGTGAACTTTTGTATGGGAAAAGTCATCTCCGGTGAACTTTTGTATTGGGAAAGTCATCTCCGGTGAACTTTTGTATGGGAAAAATCATCTCCGGTGAACTTTTGTATTGGGAAAGTCATCTCCGGTGAACTTTTGTATTGGGAAAAGTCATCTCCGGTGAACTTTTGTATTGGGAAAGTCATCTCCGGTGAACTTTTGTATTGGGAAAGTCATCTCCGGTGAACTTTTGTATTGGGAAAGTCATCTCCGGTGAACTTTTGTATGGGAAAAGTCATCTCCGGTGAACTTTTGTATTGGGAAAGTCATCTCCGGTGAACTTTTGTATGGGAAAAGTCATCTCCGGTGAACTTTTGTATTGGGAAAGTCATCTCCGGTGAACTTTTGTATTGGGAAAGTCATCTCCGGTGAACTTTTGTATGGGAAAAGTCATCTCCGGTGAACTTTTGTATTGGGAAAGTCATCTCCGGTGAACTTTTGTATGGGAAAAGTCATCTCCGGTGAACTTTTGTATTGGGAAAGTCATCTCCGGTGAACTTTTGTATTGGGAAAAGTCATCTCCGGTGAACTTTTGTATTGGGAAAGTCATCTCCCGGTGAACTTTTGTATTGGGAAAGTCATCTCCGGTGAACTTTTGTATTGGGAAAGTCATCTCCGGTGAACTTTTGTATGGGAAAAGTCATCTCCGGTGAACTTTTGTATTGGGAAAGTCATCTCCGGTGAACTTTTGTATGGGAAAAGTCATCTCCGGTGAACTTTTGTATTGGGAAAGTCATCTCCGGTGAACTTTTGTATTGGGAAAGTTATCTCCGGTGAACTTTTGTATTGGGAAAGTCATCTCCGGTGAACTTTTGTATTGGGAAAGTCATCTCCGGTGAACTTTTGTATGGGAAAAGTCATCTCCGGTGAACTTTTGTATTGGGAAAGTCATCTCCGGTGAACTTTTGTATTGGGAAAGTCATGCCCGGTGAACTTTTGTATTGGGAAAGTCATCTCCGGTGAACTTTTGTATTGGGAAAGTCATGCCCGGTGAACTTTTATATTGGGAAAGTCATCTCCGGTGAACTTTTGTATGGGAAAAGTCATCTCCGGTGAACTTTTGTATTGGGAAAGTCATCTCCGGTGAACTTTTGTGTGGGAAAAGTCATCTCCGGTGAACTTTTGTATTGGGAAAGTCATCTCCGGTGAACTTTTGTATTGGGAAAGTCATCTCCGGTGAACTTTTGTATTGGGAAAGTCATCTCCGGTGAACTTTTGTATGGGAAAAGTCATCTCTGGTGAACTTTTGTATTGGGAAAGTCATCTCCGGTGAACTTTTGTATTGGGAAAGTCATGCCCGGTGAACTTTTGTATGGGAAAAGTCATCTCCGGTGAACTTTTGTATTGGGAAAGTCGTGCCCGGTGAACTTTTGTATTGGGAAAGTCATCTCCGGTGAACTTTTGTATTGGGAAAGTCATGCCCGGTGAACTTATGTATTGGGAAAGTCGTGCCCGGTGAACTTTTGTATTGGGAAAGTCATCTCCGGTGAACTTTTGTATTGGGAAAGTCATGCCCGGTGAACTTTTATATTGGGAAAGTCATCTCCGGTGAACTTTTGTATTGGGAAAGTCATGCCCGGTGAACTTTTGTATTGGGAAAGTCATGCCCGGTGAACTTTTGTATTGGGAAAGTCATCTCCGGTGAACTTTTATATTGGAAAAGTCATGCCCGGTGAACTTTTGTATTGGGAAAGTCATGCCCGGTGAACTATTGTATTGGGAAAGTCATGCCCGGAGAACTTTTGTATTGGGAAAGTCATGCCCGGTGAACTTTTGTATGGGAAAAGTCATCTCCGGTGAACTTTTGTATTGGGAAAGTCATCTCCGGTGAACTTTTGTATGGAAAAGTCATCTCCGGTGAACTTTTGTATTGGGAAAGTCATCTCCGGTGAACTTTTGTATTGGGAAAGTCATCTCCGGTGAACTTTTGTATGGGAAAAGTCATCTCCGGTGAACTTTTGTATTGGGAAAGTCATGCCCGGTGAACTTTTGTATGGGAAAAGTCATCTCCGGTGAACTTTTGTATTGGGAAAATCGTGCCCGGTGAACTATTGTATTGGGAAAGTCATGCCCGGTGAACTTTTGTATTGGGGAAAGTCATGCCCGGTGAACTTTTTGTATTGGGAAAGTCATGCCCGGTGAACTTTTGTATTGGGAAAGTCATCTCCGGTGAACTTTTGTATGGGAAAAGTCATCTCCGGTGAACTTTTGTATGGGAAAAGTCATCTCCGGTGAACTTTTGTATTGGGAAAGTCATGCCCGGTGAACTTTTGTATTGGGAAAGTCATGCCCGGTGAACTTTTGTATAGGGAAAGTCATCTCCGGTGAACTTTTATATTGGAAAAGTCATGCCCGGTGAACTTTTGTATTGGGAAAGTCATGCCCGGTGAACTATTGTATTGGGAAAGTCATGTCCGGTGAACTTTTGTATTGGGAAAGTCATGCCCGGTGAACTTTTGTATGGGAAAAGTCATCTCCGGCGAACTTTTGTATTGGGAAAGTCATCTCCGGTGAACTTTTGTATGGGAAAAGTCATCTCCGGTGAACTTTTGTATTGGGAAAGTCATCTCCGGTGAACTTTTGTATTGGGAAAGTCATCTCCGGTGAACTTTTGTATGGGAAAAGTCATCTCCGGTGAACTTTTGTATTGGGAAAGTCATCTCCGGTGAACTTTTGTATGGGAAAAGTCATCTCCGGTGAACTTTTGTATTGGGAAAGTCATCTCCGGTGAACTTTTGTATTGGGAAAGTCATGCCCGGTGAACTTTTGTATTGGGAAAGTCATGCCCGGTGAACTTTTGTATTGGGAAAGTCATGCCCGGTGAACTTTTGTATGGGAAAAGTCATCTCCGGTGAACTTTTGTATGGGAAAAGTCATCTCCGGTGAACTTTTGTATTGGGAAAGTCATCTCCGGTGAACTTTTGTATTGGGAAAGTCATCTCCGGTGAACTTTTGTATGGGAAAAAGTCATCTCCGGTGAACTTTTGTATTGGGAAAGTCATCTCCGGTGAACTTTTGTATGGGAAAAGTCATCTCCGGTGAACTTTTGTATTGGGAAAGTCATCTCCGGTGAACTTTTGTATGGGAAAAGTCATCTCCGGTGAACTTTTGTATTGGGAAAGTCATCTCCGGTGAACTTTTGTATGGGAAAAGTCATCTCCGGTGAACTTTTGTATTGGGAAAGTCATCTCCGGTGAACTTTTGTATTGGGAAAGTCATCTCCGGTGAACTTTTGTATGGGAAAAGTCATCTCCGGTGAACTTTTGTATTGGGAAAGTCATGCCCGGTGAACTTTTGTATTGGGAAAGTCATCTCCGGTGAACTTTTGTATGGGAAAAGTCATCTCCGGTGAACTTTTGTATTGGGAAAGTCATCTCCGGTGAACTTTTGTATTGGGAAAGTCATCTCCGGTGAACTTTTGTATGGGAAAAGTCTTCTCCGGTGAACTTTTGTATTGGGAAAGTCATCTCCGGTGAACTTTTGTATTGGGAAAGTCATCTCCGGTGAACTTTTGTATTGGGAAAGTCATCTCCGGTGAACTTTTGTATTGGGAAAGTCATCTCCGGTGAACTTTTGTATGGGAAAAGTCATCTCCGGTGAACTTTTGTATTGGGAAAGTCATCTCCGGTGAACTTTTGTATGGGAAAAGTCATCTTCGGTGAACTTTTGTATTGGGAAAGTCATCTCCGGTAAACTTTTGTATTGGGAAAGTCATCTCCGGTGAACTTTTGTATGGGAAAAGTCATCTCCGGTGAACTTTTGTATTGGGAAAGTCATCTCCGGTGAACTTTTGTATGGCAAAAGTCATCTCCGGTGAACTTTTGTATTGGGAAAGTCATCTCCGGTGAACTTTTGTATTGGGAAAGTCATCTCCGGTGAACTTTTGTATTGGGAAAGTCATCTCCGGTGAACTTTTGTATTGGGAAAGTCATCTCCGGTGAACTTTTGTATGGGAAAAGTCATCTCCGGTGAACTTTTGTATTGGGAAAGTCATCTCCGGTGAACTTTTGTATTGGGAAAGTCATCTCCGGTGAACTTCTGTATTGGGAAAGTCATCTCCGGTGAACTTTTGTATGGGAAAAGTCATCTCCGGTGAACTTTTGTATTGGGAAAGTCATGCCCGGTGAACTTTTGTATTGGGAAAGTCATGCCCGGTGAACTTTTGTATGGGAAAAGTCATCTCCGGTGAACTTTTGTATTGGGAAAGTCATCTCCGGTGAACTTTTGTATTGGGAAAGTCATCTCCGGTGAACTTTTGTATGGGAAAAGTCATCTCCGGTGAACTTTTATATTGGGAAAGTCATCTCCGGTGAACTTTTGTATTGGGAAAGTAGTGCCCGGTGAACTTTTGTATTGGGAAAGTCATCTCCGGTGAACTTTTGTATTGGGAAAGTCATCTCCGGTGAACTTTTATATTGGGAAAGTCATGCCCGGTGAACTTTTGTTTTGGGAAAGTCATGCCCGGTGAACTTTTGTATTGGGAAAGTCGTGCCCGGTGAACTTTTGTATTGGGAAAGTCATGCCCGGTGAACTTTTGTATTGGGAAAGTCATCTCCGGTGAACTTTTGTATGGGAAAAGTCATCTCCGGTGAACTTTTGTATTGGGAAAGTCATGCCCGGTGAACTTTGTATTGGGAAAGTCATCTCCGGTGAACTTTTGTATGGGAAAAGTCATCTCCGGTGAACTTTTTGTATTGGGAAAGTCATCTCCGGTGAACTTTTGTATGGGAAAAGTCATCTCCGGTGAACTTTTGTATTGGGAAAGTCATCTCCGGTGAACTTTTGTATTGGGAAAGTCATGCCCGGCGAACTTTTGTATTGGGAAAGTCATGCCCGGTGAACTTTTGTATTGGGAAAGTCATGCCCGGTGAACTTTTGTATTGGGAAAGTCATGCCCGGTGAACTTTTGTATTGGGAAAGTCATCTCCGGTGAACTTTTATATTGGAAAAGTCATGCCCGGTGTATTGGGAAAGTCATGCCCGGTGAACTTTTGTATTGGGAAAGTCATCTCCGGTGAACTTTTGTATGGGAAAAGTCATCTCCGGTGAACTTTTGTATTGGGAAAGTCATCTCCGGTGAACTTTTGTATGGGAAAAGTCATCTCCGGTGAACTTTTGTATTGGGAAAGTCATCTCCGGTGAACTTTTGTATGGGAAAAGTCATCTCCGGTGAACTTTTGTATTGGGAAAGTCATCTCCGGTGAACTTTTGTATTGGGAAAGTCATGCCCGGTGAACTTTTATATTGGGAAAGTCATGCCCGGTGAACTTTTGTATTGGGAAAGTCATCTCCGGTGAACTTTTGTATTGGGAAAAGTCATCTCCGGTGAACTTTTGTATTGGGAAAGTCATCTCCGGTGAACTTTTGTATTGGGAAAAGTCATCTCCGGTGAACTTTTGTATTGGGAAAGTCATCTCCGGTGAACTTTTGTATTGGGAAAGTCATCTCCGGTGAACTTTTGTATTGGGAAAGTCATCTCCGGTGAACTTTTGTATTGGGAAAGTCATCTCCGGTGAACTTTTGTATGGGAAAAGTCATCTCCGGTGAACTTTTGTATGGGAAAAGTCATCTCCGGTGAACTTTTGCATTGGGAAAGTCATCTCCGGTGAACTTTTGTATGGGAAAAAGTCATCTCCGGTGAACTTTTGTATTGGGAAAGTCATCTCCGGTGAACTTTTGTATGGGAAAAGTCATCTCCGGTGAACTTTTGTATTGGGAAAGTCATCTCCGGTGAACTTTTGTATTGGGAAAGTCATGCCCGGTGAACTTTTGTATTGGGAAAGTCATGCCCGGTGAACTTTTGTATTGGGAAAGTCATGCCCGGTGAACTTTTGTATTGGGAAAGTCATGCCCGGTGAACTTTTGTATGGGAAAAGTCATCTCCGGTGAACTTTTGTATGGGAAAAGTAATCTCCGGTGAACTTTTGTATTGGGAAAGTCATCTCCGGTGAACTTTTGTATGGGAAAAGTCATCTCCGGTGAACTTTTGTATTGGGAAAGTCATCTCCGGTGAACTTTTGTATTGGGAAAGTCATCTCCGGTGAACTTTTGTATTGGGAAAGTCATCTCCGGTGAACTTTTGTATTGGGAAAGTCATCTCCGGTGAACTTTTGTATTGGGAAAGTCATCTCCGGTGAACTTTTGTATTGGGAAAGTCACCTCCGGTGAACTTTTGTATGGGAAAAGTCATCTCCGGTGAACTTTTGTATTGGGAAAGTCATCTCCGGTGAACTTTTGTATGGGAAAAGTCATCTCCGGTGAACTTTTGTATTGGGAAAGTCATCTCCGGTGAACTTTTGT